>NC_090732.1:67034695-67044695 GCF_036898095.1 Palaemon carinicauda
TTAAAACTAACTGAATATGATTGCTTATTAACCTTGAAAGAACAACTGGAACCAGAGCTTATTCAGCGGGGGTAAGCATTAAGTGACTTGTCTTTATAAAATCTGCAAAAGGCAGTAGAACTCGTTTGTGGTAACACAATATTTTCCAGATAAATGTGAACAGCTTCTTTAGAAAAAAAAAAAAAAAAAAAAAAAAAAAAAAAAAAAAAAAAAAAAAAAAACACTTCACGAGACCAAGAAAAGCCATAAATACACCTAAACGAACCTTACGTAATGTAAGCTAGGGGAGGATATAAAGTAATATGAAGATGATTTGTAGTTGCTCTCTGAGGATTGACTGCTCACCCAAACACCAGTGTTTCCTGAAATACTTGTTCATATATTGTGAATTGTTTCAAACCCAATTGCAGATATGCTACCTAAGGAAAATTATTTGTTATTGGACTCGTGAATTGGGTTATTTAGTCAGGACAAAATTTCCAAACTATACCAAAGTTCATTATTTAAGCCAATAACTTTTCTGTTAGAATGTTATGTGGAATAACAACAAGCGGGTCTATACAACGTCATTATAATTTGGAAGCATTGCTGAAAAAATTATGATACTGATGAATTGATAGTGAATTACTTTCAAACAAAATGCCTCCTTCCCGCCTTTAGAATCACACTTTCGACACACACACACATAAATTATATATATATATATATATATATATATATATATATATATATATATATATATATATATATATATATATATATATGTGTGTGTGTGTGTGTGTGTGTGTGTGTTGTGTGTGTGTATATATATATATAAATATATATATATATATATATATATATATATATATATATATATATATATATATATATATATATATATATATATATATATATATATAGAGAGAGAGAGAGAGAGAGAGAGAGAGAGAGAGAGAGAGAGAGAGAGAGAGAGAATTCCTAGCATATGTTTACGTAAGATTTTCCACTGAGGACATAAAAAAATGCCCAACTAATCATCGATCCCTTTTGTCAACAAGTTGTTCGCGAGAATGGTATAACAAATAACACAGAAAATATGAATTAGAATCCTCATAATCATAAAACTGGGATCGGATCGTGTGATATTATATGGAATTTAAGTTCATACATAATGTTTTGTGCTTCCCCTGCCATCACTCATCTTACAGCTCTAACAAGTCGTATTTCCCCTGCCCGTCCTCCCCGCCCCTTCCTGGCGTTCTTCCACAGTCCGTCGACCCCCCTCCCGCACGTTATCCTCTCTCCTAACTACCAAACTTGTCTACACCTGAAGTTCGGGAATCTATAAACATTCGGGGTGACTAAGGGGGACCGGAGACGACAGGACCATTTTTTTTGACTGTACATGCAAGATTTCTACAGTAATATTAACTGGTTTCCTCTTTTTCCATCAGGTAAAGTCAAATCCAAATGTCCCGTCGTCTCCGGTTCCCCACTGTCACCCCCAATATATATAGACTCCAGAACTTCTGGTGTAGAAGAGTTTGTTTTTTAGGAGGGAGAACATCGGGCAGGGGGAGGAGATGTGACGGGCTCGGGGGAGAACGCCAAGAAGGGGCAGGACGACAGGCGGGGAAAGTACTATTTGTTAGAGCTGTATGGTGGTGTGTGATGGCCAGGGAAACACAAAATTATATGTATGAACGCAAATTCAATATATCACACGATCCGATCCTAGTTTTATAATTATAATGATTCTAACATATATTTACTGTTTTTTACTATACCCTTCTCGCGAACAAATTCTTGACAAAAAATGATCGATGATGAGTTTGGAAATTATTATGACTTGACTAAAAAATCTTTTGATATCACCAGCTAGGAGTCCTCTCTCTCTCTCCTCTCTCTCTCTCTCTCCTCTCTCTCTCTCTCTCTCTCTCTCTCTCTCTCTCTCTCTCTCTCTCTCTCTCTCTATATATATATATATATATATATTGTGTGTGTGTGTGTGTGTGTGTGTGTTCGTGTGTGTGTGTGTGTGCGTGTGTATGTGTATCGAAAGAATGTGATTCTAAAGGCGAGGAAGAAGGAATTTTATTTGAAAGTAATTCACTATCAATTGATCCGTATCATATTTTCGACAATGATTTCAAATTATGATTATGTTGTATAGACCCACTTGTTATTCGATATAACATTTTAACAGAAAAGTTATTGGCTGAAATAATGAACTTTTGTATAGTTTGGAAAATTTGTCCAGACTGAAAAACCTTACGTATACCTAATTCCCGAGTCCAATAACAACTCATTTTTCTTTGATAGCATATCTGCAATTGGTATGCAACAATGCAGCATATATGAACAAGTATTTCAGGAAACACTAGTTTTTGCGTGACCAGTCAATCATCAGGGAGCAACTACAAATAATCTTCATATTTCTTTATAGCCTCCAATAGCTTACACTACGTAAGGTTCGGTTAAGTGTATTTGTAGCTTCTCTTAGCCTCGTTAAGGTTTTTTTTTTCTTTTTCCTAAGATACGGTTTATATTGAGGTATGAACTTCTGTGCCACTACATATGAATTCTACTGCATTTTATAGATTCTTTGAAGACAAGTCACTTAATGCTTGAAATATTTGCCTGATAGAATATCTCTATGATAGTTACTGACTACATGTTATTAACAACGAGACAAATTGGGTGAAAGCTGGCCAGATTAGGATGTCTGCATTCACTTATACAAAATGTACTATTATTTTAATTGCTACTATGGCATGGAGCACATGTTGATTCTATGTTCCCACTGGATAAGCTCTAGTTCCAGCTGTAATTTCCTGGTTAACAAGCAATTTTATTCAGTTAATATTAAAGAGGGTTGATGAGAGACATCATAACTTCATAGTAGTCTTTATTTTGATTATAATATGACCCCAGGAGTATAGTGTAAAAACTAGACAACAGTGACCAAATGCAGTTGCTTAGCTTACTGAATATTTGCTGAGAAGTAAAGAAAAATTTTCATTGTTTTAATTCTAATTCAAGAATAATTTATATAGACAATGCAAACTATACGCCCCTTAGTTTGATGTCCATCCACCATTATTATTATTATTATTATTATTATTATTATTATTATTATTATTATTATTATTATTAGCTAAGCTACAACCCTAGTTGGAGAAGCAAGATGCTATAAGCCGAAGCAGAGTGAAGTATTAACACCCACAATTCAAACGCGCTCTTCTTCAGTTGGCTTAGCACGTTTGTTGCTCTCCCGTGTCCCATTAACGAACTATTATTGCCCATAGGTTCTGTACCAACCGTGTTTCACACAATTGTACATAATTTCTTTTGTATATATTATGCTTGTATCTTCGCTCCTCCCTCGCACTAAAACGAACATGAAAATTCCTGTCTGGTTTTTCCTCTGTAATATTGTCTGTCTTGTGAACTTGTTATGTCCTGTTGCCTTGAGGTTTTGTATATAAGGAGAGTGTTCCACAATAATATAACTCAGTCGTTTCCAATCTGCCTTTGAGTTCACACCCTTACTCGGCGCCGTCACATTGGTGACCCCGGAAGTCGACCCGCTCCCACTGCCTTCCACCCCCACCTCCCTCGTCCCTCCATCGTTGGTACTATGACGGAGGCTGACTCTACTCCGGCAGTTGGCACTGCGGCCGCCCCATTGAAACTTTCACCGTTCGCCAGCGGAGAATGGTTCGCTTGGTTTCAACGCGCTGAAGTCCACTTTCGTATCAGGGGCGTGACTCGCTCAACCACCAAAGCGGATTATGTTCTCGCGGCGATACCCGAGGACACCTTCCCAGAAATATCCGACTGGCTTTGTGAACAAGGACATCGTTACCTGTTTACCGTCATCGACCGCTCCACTCGTTGGCCTGAAGCCATTCCCATGGAAACTGCAACGTCCGCCTCATGTACATCTGCCTTACTCTCTGGATGGATTTCAATATTCGGTATCCCTGAGCATATTACTTCTGACAGGGGAACCACTTTCACCTCTCAATTGTGGACGTCATTAGTGAATCTCCTGGGCATCACCCTACATCAGACAACGGCCTACAACCCCGCTGCCAATGGAATGGTTGAACGTTTTCATCGCACCCTCAAAGCAGCTTTAATGTCCCGCTGCAAGGATTGCAACTGGTTTACTCAGCTTTCCTGGGTCCTCCTTGGACTAAGGGCCACTCCTAAAGACGCCCTCGACGTCTTGGCAGCCGAAATGGTGTAGGGCGACCCATTGCTCGTCCCTGCCAAGTTTTTTCCTTCTACAACCTCCTCCGACGATCTCCAGCGCATACGTCACGTCGTGGGAAAATTTACTCCGTGCCGCCAGACTTACAAGCCCCCAGCGAAGCATCACATACCAACGGACTTGCACTCTGCAATGCACGTCTTCCTGCGCAACGACACCAGCAAGCCACCACTAACGCCCCCTTACACGGGCCCTTTCCTTGTGATCCAACGCAGTCCGAAAGCATTCCTCCTAAACATTCGGGGCAAAGAAGACTGGGTCTCCATTGATTGTCTAAAACCTGCTTATCTTCTGCCAGATGACCCGCCTACAGTTCGCCTCTCTAGATCAGGGCGCCCTATTTAACATGTACAGTATGTCATTTTTAGGGGGGGAGCCATGTACCAACCGTGTTTCACACAATTGTACATAATTCCTTTTGTATATATTATGCTTGTATCTTCGCTCCTCCCTCGCACTAAAACGAACATGAAAATTCCTGTCTGGTTTTCCTCTGTAATATTGTCTGTCTTGTGAACTTGTTATGTCCTGTTGCCTTGAGGTTTTGTATATAAGGAGAGTGTTCCACAATAATATAACTCAGTCGTTTCCAATCTGCCTTTGAGTTCACACCTTTACTCGGCGCCGTCACAGTTCTCTATGGGGTTGAGGTCGCACCCCTTTGGTGGATTTCTGGGTGATGCTCTATCCAAGCTCTAACTACTGCGTTAGTATGGATGGGGCTATTATCGTGCACTAGAACGATTGAGAATCGCCATGGCTCACAATGTGGTAAGGAGGACATCCACATAATCACTGCTCGTGAACCATACAATAATCATGCAACACCACAAATTAATACGAACTCTTCTACTCATCGCTCTTTTCTGAATATTTGTCTCATCATAGCGGTTATTCCGTCACATTCAGCAATGCCTTGTTCGTGCTTCCACTGTTGTAAAATATTTGTCATCTGTATAGATGACATTTTTTTCCAAAAAGGAGTGATCAACGTCGAAATATTATTAAGGAAATCCAAGGCGATATTCCAAAAGTTTCTTAGTCATTTTTTCTTTATTGGTCAATATGTGATTATGAATACCATCTTCATGGAATCACTGTCTTGATGATAGACTGCTCACACAAAAAACTAGTGTTTCCTGAAATACATATTCATATATGCTGAATTATTGCATACCAATTGTAAATATTCTATCTAATGAAAACGATTTGTTATTGGACTCGTGAATTGGGTATTAGTAAGGTTTTTCAGTCATGAAAAAATTTCCAAACTATACCAAATTTCATTACTTTAGGCAATAACTTTTTTGTTAGAATGTTATATCGAGTACCACAACAAATGGGTCTATACAACGTATTTATAATTTGGATTCTTTGCCGAAAATATTATGATATTGATTAGTCGATGGTGAATTACTTTGAAACAAAATGCCTCCGGCGTAACAGCTCTAAAAACTTACTATGCCATATCCCACACTTTACGCCTTTAGAATCCCTCTCTTTCAATATATATATATATATATATATATATATATATATATATATATATATATATATATATATATATATATATATATATATATATATATATATATATATAAAGAGAGAGAGAGAGAGAGAGAGAGAGAGAGAGAGAGAGAGAGAGAGAGAGAGAGAGAGAGTGTTACTCCTAGCTTGTTTTTTAGGGAGACAAAATACAATGTCAAACTAAACATGGATAATATTTGTAAAAAGATTGTTCGCGAGAATGGTAGAGCAAATATCACATCAAATATACTACATGATTGCAAGTTAAGTATTATTGTAATGATATAATTAGGAACTATGAAATTATATTGAATTTACGTTCATACGTAATGTTTTGTGTTTTCCCAGCCATCACAGCTCACAGCTCTAACAAGTACTTCGCCCTTCCTGGCGTCCTCCCCGGGTCGTTACCCACCCCCCTGCCTGGCGTCTGACTTCCGCTGTTGGCGCCCCCCCCCCCCCCCTACCAAACTCTTCTGCACCTGAACTTCTGGAATCTATAGATATTGGGGGTGACAGAGGAAGACTGGAGACGACAAGACTTTTGCATCTGTACATGAAGATTCCTTTTCTATGTTGTTCTTTCTTTAAATGTTCATCACTCTTTCCAATAACAACCAACATTTCATTATCCGTTCACCTCCTTGGTTCACGTCTCTTACTTTCTATTTCCTTTTCTATTTGTTCCTATTAGCATGAGCTTCTTTAAGCTCTGTTCACTATTCTAATCACTTTTAAATTTCCCTATTTTTTTTTCCTTTTTAACTTTTTTTGCATCAATTTTTATTTTCATTTATTTATTTATTTTTTTTTTTTTACTTTCTGAGGATATTCACCCATTTCCTGAGTCTACTTATTATTTTTAGTCCTCCCAACCAAAGACTATATACTGAAGGAAGATAGGAAGGCTGAGCCTAATAGCACTCAAATGAGTGTGCTATGAAAAGATGCCAGATACTCCCATCCGAAACAAATGGCTCCATCTGTTGAGTGAGCGGTTAAACATTCAGAACCATAATCCTTACGGGAATATAGGATGGAGTTTGATTGTAAATAATTTGCATTACTACGTCAGTATATTTTATTCTTATATTTATGACGTTCTTAAATTATAGATAACTAAATTGTAATTTTATGAATAGGTACATTTATAGTTTAAGAATACGTATCCTTATGTTTCTCAGTCTGTTTTTTTCAGTAACTTAATAGCTATGTCTCTTATAATTTAGTTGATTTTCTTGCAATTTCAAGTATTGTATATTACAATCGTTTTTAAATATTCTATACCATATCACGTTCGAATAAAGTAAAACACTGTATATCTGATTTGTAAAACTTAGTCATGTGTGATGTGTAGGCATACATTTGATTACAATTTGTAGGCCATTGTAGAATTATATTAGATGTATATAAAACACAATTCTAATTTTCTTCTATTGAAACGGAAATGAATGATGGACTCACGTAAACTCTTTAGTAATATAAAATAATAAATGCATAGATATTCAAACAAAAGGAATAAAATAACTCACTAAATTGAATCACACATAAGAATAATCAAAAGGGGATGGAAATAGAAAGAAGGTAGCATACAAGCCAACCAAAAATGAAAGATAAATCACATAAAAGGAACTTTAATAAATTATACATAAGAAAAATAACAGTAAATAATATTGCGCATATAAAAAAAAGAGAGAGGAAAAAAAAACATATAAGCAAGCTGAAATTGCATCATGAATTACATGCAAATAAACTAATATAATTATAAATATGAGAAAACATAATACTAAAAAAGGATTTCTTCATGAATTGAATACATCGTGCAAACATAAGACAAAGCAATTATGCAAACATAGAAAGCACAGACAGTAAGTAAACAGACATTCAATGTTCATGAAAATACACATACAAACAAATACAGTTTACAAATACTGTAAAATGTTAGTCTTTATTTAGGAAATAGAAAAAAAAATAAGAAGACAACGAACACTAACAAAATAATATGTTGAAGCGGTATACTCCTGTAATGCTACTCAGGTGTGCAAACATGCTGAAATATTCATACACTTATAAGTTAAATCAAAGTTAAATATAATATATATCACTAAACATGGTCCTAACTACATATATGTCAGGTCCTGAAAAATACATTATTTCAATAGCTTTATGACCAAATAAAAGAGTTTGAGAAAAGTGTATTGCGGATGCCTAGCCTTAATCTTATACTGTATCCAATATCAGTGGGGCTTACTCATGAATAGCACATATTTCATGTATTATACTGTTAGTACTCACCGTTCTTTGTCCTTAGGGAACCTGTAAAACACCTAATAAGGATCGGTTTCTTTTCGTTTATTACAAAAACACACTGTGTGACTTATTCACGGGTTGGCGCCATGATTTCGTTGTGTCAACTGTCAAATTTTGAATATAAACAAACAGACGACAAACGATGTATACCTACAACGCCATCTAAATACTGAGCGGTCAAACTATTGTGTTCACTTTGGAGTTGCCAACTAGTGTATTAACATTCTATTTTGAGCCTTCCTATCTTCCTTCAGTATAATAGTCTTTGCTCCCAACTTCTAATACTTGCACTTGAATTTCCACCGCTTCTCCAATTGACTTACCCTTTGCCTTGAAGTTCTTTTATGGCATGTTTAAAACTTCTTTCTTTTCAACTGTCATACTGTTTTCGACTCCTAGTTATCTCCTTTATTCTATTCTCTTGTATCCTACCTTCTGTTTTTCTCTTTTAGGCCCGTTTTCTATCTTATCTGCTCTTTACCTCTCCACTCCCCTTAATATTTGCTCTCCCTCTCCCTCCTTTTCCTTTCCCTTTCCATTTACTCTCTTTTCCTTCAAGTTTAAACTCGTGGGTTGGTCAGTGGCATTACTCGCCGCATACTACGCTACTACTCTATTCCTTAAAAATCAATATCACGCAAACACAAGTTCTGAAAAGGTGAAAACTTTATTTTAATACAAGTTTGTGTTTGAATAAAGTGACAATTATGCGATGATAATGTTTTAGTTACCAGAAATACAATTATTTGTGAGTATGTTTTTGATTTACTGAATTCATAATTAAGTGATTATTGAAATTACAATTACCTTACTCAATATTTCATCATGAGAGGCAATCTTCCTTTATTAAATATTTAATTTTAGTTTTTCTAATTGATTTTTCTTTTCAAGGAGGAGCACAAGTACATTTTCCAGTTAGGCATTGAGTTATGAAACGAGAAATTAGAAACAATTGTGGCTCATTTCATCCAAATTTAATCATTTCCTTTATCAGGGAATCAAATCTGTATCTTTATCACTTGCACTCTCTTGAAATAGACTCTCTCTATATGTTGGGTGTTGTAATTGTAACTTAGACCATGCAATGGTACTATCAGCATTCCTAAGAGATGCGACGCTTTTACGAGTATCCTTTACTCGCAGGATATTTACGTCTACTGTATATACAGGCATTTCCAGTCAATGCGCTAAACTGGAGGTTGAATCGGTGGAACTTTCAAAGTTCAATCTGTTTGTAAATTCTTGTTTGTTAAACAGACTGGCAAATGTCTCGTTTTATACGTTATATATTATTGATATAGTCTAACGTTGTTACAGATCTTAAGATATTTTATATTTCTTTTTATTTTTTTCTCATATACAGTATAGTTTAGCTGCTACTCTCTTGTTTCGTTCCTCACTAGGCTACTTTCCTTATTGGAACCCCTGGGCTTGTAGCATTTTGCTTTTCCAACCAAGAAAGTATTTAACAGCCTTAGTGGCGTTAATTTTATGACACTTTCTATTGATCTATTTTTTTTAATAGCATTGCAATTTGCCAGTAACTGCGCTATTCTTATTTATAGAGAAGATATAATATAAGTCTTCTACCTGAAGAGTGTCGGTGATCTTTTTCTTCCCTCATTACCTTCGACAGCTTTGGTGCGGCGAAGATTATGTTTTGATAGATGTGTTTGTATGTCTGTGTGTGTTTGTGTGTGTCGTGATTCGCATAACTCTAAAACTATTTGCCTGAATTTCATGAAATTTGGTGGGCTGATTGGCCATGATCCATGGACAATTTGAATTGATTTTGGGCGTGATTCAGTCAAACGTCAAGACCAAGGTCACAGAGGTAAAATAAAATAACGAAACTCAAAAACTGTTTGACCAAAGGTCATGATATTTGGTGGGATTATTTGC
>NC_090732.1:67064695-67084695 GCF_036898095.1 Palaemon carinicauda
AACTGTATTCAGCCAAGGTGGAGAGATGTCAGCGTTGACGGGCGGACCAGGCGTCAGACTGTCGATTGAAGGCGTGCACCAGAGGCATGTGGTTTGTGCGAATAACGAAGGGCGTACCTTCTAAGAAATGGCGAAAGTGACGGACAGCCGAGTGCACCGACAGCAATTAGCCAACGAAGGTAAAATAACCCGATTCTGCCTTAGACAGTTTTGTGCTGAAGAGGGTCAATGGGCGGGGCGAGCCGTTGACCACCTGCTCAAGTACTGCACCAATAGCGACGTCGCTGACATCGGTGGAGAGAAGGAGAGGGGCATGTGGGATAGGAAAAGTGAGAGCTGCAGCAGTTGATAGGGCCTTCTTCGCATTGCAGAAGGCCGCTTCTTGAAGGGGACCCAACTTCAGGTCCTTTGGCTTGCCCTTGAGGGAGGTGTAGAGGAGAGCAAGAGTGGTGGCAATGGCTGGCAGAAAGCGGTGATAATAGTTGATCATGCCCAAAAATTCCTGCAGAGCTTTGATGGTCGAGGGCGCGGGGAAGTCCTGAATGGCTGCTACCTTCTCAAGGAGGGGATGGACCCCTTCAGGAGTGATGCGGTGCCCTAAGAACGACACTTCGTTGGCGCCAAAGGTACACACGTCGTACTGGACTACAAAGTCATTTTGTTGCAGGCGGTCGAGCATGATGCGCAGGTGATGGAAGTGTTCCTCTTTTGAGGAGGAGAACACAAGAATGTCGTCTACATAACATAAACAGAAAGGGAGGTCCCCTAAGATGCCATCCATGAGACATTGAAACGTGGCCCCAGCATTACGAAGGCCAAAACAGGAGTAATTGAAGGTGTATATACCAAAAGGAGTGGTGATGGCGGTCTTGGGGATGTCTTCTGGGTTCATAGGCAACTGATAATACCCATTCAGGAGGTCGAGCGTAGAGAAAACCTTTGCGTTGTGCAGGTGGGAGGTCACGTCGGCGATGTTTTGGAGGGGGTAGCGATCCGGTTCTGTTTGCATGTTCGGGCGCCTGTAATCCCCGCATGGACGGGGGGAGCCGTCTTTCTTCAGAACGATGTGTAAGGCCCATTTCCTCCATTTCGGCGAATGTCTGTTTGGCGGCTGCTAATCATTCCGGTGCCAGACGTTTGAATTTTGCAAAGACTGGGGCCCCTGTCGTCTTGATTTGGTGATGAATACCGTGCATGGCAGGAGCCCTGGCTGTTTGGCGAAGTTCTGGGCGGAAAACTTCCGGGTAAGACATGAGGAAGTGGGCGTAGGCATCTGTGGGTGCGCTGATGTAGAGAACGAGGTTGGAGGGGGCGGGTTGAAGAGGTGTCGACAAGTACGAGTCTGCGTTGACCAATCGTCGGTGGGCGACATTGACCAGAAGGTGGAAATGAGAGAGGAAATCCGCACCGAGTATTGGCAATGTGACGTCAGCAACGAGAAACTTCCAATTAAATTTACCATTTCCAAACGATAATGTGAGGTTCTCGTAACCGTAGGTGGGTATCCCACATCCGTTGGCAGCTAGTAAGCGAACGTCGGCAGACGTAGACAGACTATGTCGTGTCCTGAAGAGTTCCCTTGGCAAAAGAGAACGACAAGCACCCGTTTCTACCAAAAATCGCACGCCCGTTCCTGCTTCATGTAAAAAGAAAAGATTAGAAACACGAGAGGCCACCGCCACGAGCGATGGCCTACTTACACGTTTTTTGATCACTGACAGTCCTTGGCACATTTCTTCCCGGTTGCCCCGAATCTGGTGTGGTAGTAGCAAAACTGCAGCGGATGGGAGGTAGTAAGTGGCTGTATAAGTCGTTGGTTGGGGCGCGAGCAAGTGGGGGGTGGTGGGTGACATTGTTGCCGCTTCGGCACGTCACAGGGTAGGCGTGTATGTCCTACAGCATTCACGTTAGCTTCGGTTGACGTTGAATAGGTGTCCTCTTCTTCAGGAGTGGAGGCGTTGATGGAAGTCTCAAAGTGGCTGTCCATACGGGATCCGGCTTTGGTCATCAAGCCCTTTATGGGTAAACTATCGACATCGGGTATGGCAGCGCGTACAGGTTCGGGTAAACGGCATATCCAATGAGCACTAAGTAGGTTCCCCTCACGAGGAGAGCCATCTGCGGCAGGTTGCAGGCGAGCGATATTGGTCATTTCCCTGAGGGCGAGCGAAGCCCTTTGGTCCCCCAACAGTTGTTGAGAGAGCTGAAAAATCTTTGCTATACGGGCGGCTGGCAATGGCGCGTACTGCTGCAGAAGGTATGTTTTGAGGGCGTCATACGCTATTGGGTTGTCTCCTTGTTCACAAAGCCAGTCGGATATTTCCGGGAAGGTGTCCTCGGGTATCGCCGCGAGAACATAATCTGCTTTGGTAGTTGAGCGAGTCAAGCCCTTGGTGCGAAACTAGACTTCTGCACGCTGAAACCAAGTAAACGCCTCTCCGCTGGCGAATGACAAAAGTTTCAATGGGGCAGCCGCAGCGCCAACTTCCTTAGAGTCCGCCATAGTACCAACGACGCAGGGGCGAGGGGGGGGGGGGGATTGGAAGGCTGAAGGAGCGAGTCGACTTCCTGGGTCACCAATGTGACTCAAAGACAGGATGAAAGCAACTGAGTAACTTTATTACAGAACACTCTCCTTTATATACAAAAACTCAATGCAACAGGAAATTTCCTGTTCAACCGACACCGCAACGGTTAACAGTTAACTGTGAGAAAAACAGACACATTTTTTCAGGTTCAATGCAACAGGAAATTTCCTGTTCAACTGACACCGCATCGGTTAACAATTAACGGTGAGAGAAACATACATGGTATTTCAGGTTCTTTTTAGTGCGAGGGGAGACCGAAGATACTAGCATAATATATACACAAAAGGAAATGTCGTTATTATGTACGATCGTGTGACACATGGTTGGTACAAGCCCTTTATAAAAATATACTCATTTCAGTTCTAGCAAATACATGGAAACACACACACACACACACAAACTTTATAACCGTAAAAAACTATTAAGAATAGACCTCTATAAAAATATATTAATATTAATTCTAGCAAATACACGGAAACACACACACACACTCGTACTTTATTCCCGTAAAAAAAAATATATTAATTTCAAATATAGTAAATACATATAAACACACACACACACACACTTTGTTCCCGTGAAAAGCTAATTAGAATGGACTTTTCGAAAATTATATTAATATCAGTTCTAGCAAATACACGGAAACACACACACACACACACATGCACACACGCATTTTATTTCCGTAAAAAAAAATCTAATTTGGATACCCGGTGACGAGCAGAGAGAAGGTTGTGACTCAAAGACAGGATGAAAGCAACCGAGTAACTTTATTAGAGAACACACTCCTTTATATACAACAACTCAATACAACAGGATATTTCCTGTTCAACCAACACCGCACCGGTTAACAGTTAACGGTGAGAAAAACAGACACATTTTTTCAAGTTCAATTCAACAGGAAATTTCCTGTTCAACCGACACCGCATTGGTTAACAGTTAACGATGAGAAAAACATACATGTTATTTCAGGTTTTTTAGTGCTGGGGGAGAGTGAATATACAAGCATAATATATACACAAAATGAAATGTCGTTACTATGTACGATCGTGTGACACACGGTTGGTACATGGCTCCTCTCCTAAAAATGGACATACTGTACATGTTAAATAGGGCGCCCAGATCTAGAGAGGCGAACTGTAGGCGGGTCATACGGCAAGAGATAAGCAGGTTTTAGACAATCAATAGAGACCCAGTCTTTTTTGCCACGAATGTTTAGTAGGAATGCTTTCGGACTGTGTCGGATCACAAGGAAAGGGCCCGTGTAAGGGGGCGTTAGCGGTGGCTTGCTAGTGTTGTTGCGCAAGAAGACATGCGTTGCAGAGTACAAGTCTGTCCGACTGTGATGCTTCGCTGAGGGCTTGTAAGTCTGGCGGCATGGAGTAAATTTTCCTACGACGTGGCGTATGCGCTGGAGATCGTTGGAGGAGGTTGTATAAGGAAAAAATTCGGTTGGAACGACCAACGGGTCGCCATACACACTTTCAGCTGCCGATACGTCGAGGGCGTCTTTAGGAGTGGTCCTTAGTCCCAGGAGGACCGAGGGAAGCCGAGTAAACCAGTTGGAATCCTTGCAGCGGGACATCAAAGCTGCTTTGAGGGTGTGATAAAAACGTTCAACCATTCCATTGGCAGCTGGGTTGTAGGCAGTTGTCTGATGTAGGGTGATGTCCAGGAGATTCGCTCATGATGTCCACAATTGAGAGGTGAAAGTGGTACCCCTGTCAGAAGTAATATGCTCAGGGATACCAAATCTTGCAATCCATCCTGAGAGTAAGGCAGATGTACATGAGGCAGACGTTGCAGTTTCCATGGGAATGGCTTCAGGCTAACGAATGGAGCGATTGATGACGGTAAACAAGTAACGATGTCCTTGTGATGTGGGTAGGGGGCCTAAAACGTCAACGTGAATGTGGGTGAAATGTCGCTGAGGTTGAGTAAAGGTGCCCCCTCCTGAATCCGTGTGGCGATGTACTTTAGAAGTTTGGCAAGAAGTACAGGCGCGGACCCAATCCTTAGCATCCTTAGAAATGCCGTGCCATATGAACTTCGTCTTCAGCAGCTGTGCAGTAGAACGGCACGAGGGATGTGAAAGTCCGTGAATGAAATCAAACACCTGCCATCCCATGGGAGCAGGAATCCAAGGTCCCGGTTTACCAGTACTGACGTCACAGGGGAGGGTAGTGTTGGAGTCTTCGAGGACGAAGTCTTCGCAACGGAGGGACATGCAGGATTTCCTACATGCTTGATACTCTGAATCCTGTCGTTGGGCTTCAGCCAAGGCGTTGTAATCCAATCCCAGTTGAACGGCCGCCAACGTGTTTCTTGACAGGGCATCGGCAAAGGGATTCATTTTCCCAGGGACGTATTGAAGGGTGCAACTGTATTCAGCCAAGGTGGAGAGATGTCAGCGTTGACGGGCGGACCAGGCGTCAGACTGTCGATTGAAGGCGTGCACCAGAGGCATGTGGTTTGTGCGAATAACGAAGGGCGTACCTTCTAAGAAATGGCGAAAGTGACGGACAGACGAGTGCACCGACAGCAATTAGCCAACGAAGGTAAAATAACCCGATTCTGCCTTAGACAGTTTTGTGCTGAAGAGGGTCAATGGGCGGGGCGAGCCGTTGACCACCTGCTCAAGTACTGCACCAATAGCGACGTCGCTGACATCGGTGGAGAGAAGGAGAGGGGCATGTGGGATAGGAAAAGTGAGAGCTGCAGCAGTTGATAGGGCCTTCTTCGCATTGCAGAAGGCCGCTTCTTGAAGGGGACCCAACTTCAGGTCCTTTGGCTTGCCCTTGAGGGAGGTGTAGAGGAGAGCAAGAGTGGTGGCAATGGCTGGCAGAAAGCGGTGATAATAGTTGATCATGCCCAAAAATTCCTGCAGAGCTTTGATGGTCGAGGGCGCGGGGAAGTCCTGAATGGCTGCTACCTTCTCAGGGAGGGGATGGACCCCTTCAGGAGTGATGCGGTGCCCTAAGAACGACACTTCGTTGGCGCCAAAGGTACACATGTCGTACTGGACTACAAAGTCATTTTGTTGCAGGCGGTCGAGCATGATGCGCAGGTGATGGAAGTGTTCCTCTTTTGAGGAGGAGAACACAAGAATGTCGTCTACATAACATAAACAGAAAGGGAGGTCCCCTAAGATGCCATCCATGAGACATTGAAACGTGGCCCCAGCATTACGAAGGCCAAAACAGGAGTAATTGAAGGTGTATATACCAAAAGGAGTGGTGATGGCGGTCTTGGGGATGTCTTCTGGGTTCATAGGCAACTGATAATACCCATTCAGGAGGTCGAGCGTAGAGAAAACCTTTGCGTTGTGCAGGTGGGAGGTCACGTCGGCGATGTTTTGGAGGGGGTAGCGATCCGGTTCTGTTTGCATGTTCGGGCGCCTGTAATCCCCGCATGGACGGGGGGAGCCGTCTTTCTTCAGAACGATGTGTAAGGCCCATTTCCTCCATTTCGGCGAATGTCTGTTTGGCGGCTGCTAATCATTCCGGTGCCAGACGTTTGAATTTTGCAAAGACTGGGGCCCCTGTCGTCTTGATTTGGTGATGAATACCGTGCATGGCAGGAGCACTGGCTGTTTGGCGAAGTTCTGGGCGGAAAACTTCCGGGTAAGACATGAGGAAGTGGGCGTAGGCATCTGTGGGTGCGCTGATGTAGAGAACGAGGTTGGAGGGGGCGGGTTGAAGAGGTGTCGACAAGTACGAGTCTGCGTTGACCAATCGTCGGTGGGCGACATTGACCAGAAGGTGGAGATGAGAGAGGAAATCCGCACCGAGTATTGGCAATGTGACGTCAGCAACGAGAAACTTCCAATTAAATTTACCATTTCCAAACGATAATGTGAGGTTCTCGTAACCGTAGGTGGGTATCCCACATCCGTTGGCAGCTAGTAAGCGAACGTCGGCAGACGTAGACAGACTATGTCGTGTCCTGAAGAGTTCCCTTGGCAAAAGAGAACGACAAGCACCCGTTTCTACCAAAAATCGCACGCCCGTTCCTGCTTCATGTAAAAAGAAAAGATTAGAAACACGAGAGGCCACCGCCACGAGCGATGGCCTACTTACACGTTTTTTGATCACTGACAGTCCTTGGCACATTTCTTCCCGGTTGCCCCGAATCTGGTGTGGTAGTAGCAAAACTGCAGCGGATGGGAGGTAGTAAGTGGCTGTATAAGTCGTTGGTTGGGGCGCGAGCAAGTGGGGGGTGGTGGGTGACATTGTTGCCGCTTCGGCACGTCACAGGGTAGGCGTGTATGTCCTACAGCATTCACGTTAGCTTCGGTTGACGTTGAATAGGTGTCCTCTTCTTCAGGAGTGGAGGCGTTGATGGAAGTCTCAAAGTGGCTGTCCATACGGGATCCGGCTTTGGTCATCAAGCCCTTTATGGGTAAACTATCGACATCGGGTATGGCAGCGCGTACAGGTTCGGGTAAACGGCATATCCAATGGGCACTAAGTAGGTTCCCCTCACGAGGAGAGCCATCTGCGGCAGGTTGCAGGCGAGCGATATTGGTCATTTCCCTGAGGGCGAGCGAAGCCCTTTGGTCCCCCAACAGTTGTTGAGAGAGCTGAAAAATCTTTGCTATACGGGCGGCTGGCAATGGCGCGTACTGCTGCAGAAGGTATGTTTTGAGGGCGTCATACGCTATTGGGTTGTCTCCTTGTTCACAAAGCCAGTCGGATATTTCCGGGAAGGTGTCCTCGGGTATCGCCGCGAGAACATAATCTGCTTTGGTAGTTGAGCGAGTCAAGCCCTTGGTGCGAAACTAGACTTCTGCACGCTGAAACCAAGTAAACGCCTCTCCGCTGGCGAATGACAAAAGTTTCAATGGGGCAGCCGCAGCGCCAACTTCCGTAGAGTCCGCCATAGTACCAACGACGCAGGGGCGAGGGGGGGGGGATTGGAAGGCTGAAGGAGCGAGTCGACTTCCTGGGTCACCAATGTGACTCAAAGACAGGATGAAAGCAACTGAGTAACTTTATTACAGAACACTCTCCTTTATATACAAAAACTCAATGCAACAGGAAATTTCCTGTTCAACCGACACCGCAACGGTTAACAGTTAACTGTGAGAAAAACAGACACATTTTTTCAGGTTCAATGCAACAGGAAATTTCCTGTTCAACTGACACCGCATCGGTTAACAATTAACGGTGAGAGAAACATACATGTTATTTCAGGTTCTTTTTATTGCGAGGGGAGACCGAAGATACTAGCATAATATATACACAAAAGGAAATGTCGTTATTATGTACGATCGTGTGACACATGGTTGGTACAAGCCCTTTATAAAAATATACTCATTTCAGTTCTAGCAAATACATGGAAACACACACACACACACACAAACTTTATAACCGTAAAAAACTATTAAGAATAGACCTCTATAAAAATATATTAATATTAATTCTAGCAAATACACGGAAACACACACACACACACACACTTTATTTTTGTAAAAAAAAAAAAAAAATA
Source organism: Palaemon carinicauda (assembly GCF_036898095.1). Lineage (NCBI taxonomy): Eukaryota > Metazoa > Arthropoda > Malacostraca > Decapoda > Palaemonidae > Palaemon > Palaemon carinicauda. The sequence continues at coordinate 67,072,774 of NC_090732.1, forward strand.
GAATAGCCCTCTATAAAAATATATCAATTTCAGTTGTATCGGATACGTGGAAACACACATTTTAATTCTCCAAAAAACTATTTTGAATAGAACTCTATACAAATATATTAATCTCAGTTTTAGCAAATATACGGATACGCACACACACACACTCACACTTTATTCCTGTAAAAAAGCTATTTGGAATAACCCTCTATAAAACTATATTAATTTCAGTTCTAGCAAATACACGGAAATACACACACACACACACACACATACACTTTATTCCGGTAAAAATAAATAATTAGAATAGCCCTCCATAGAATATATATTAATTTAAGTTCTAGCAAATACACGGAAACATACACACTTTTTAATTCTCCAAAAAAAAAACTAATTATAATAGACCTGTATAGATGTATATTAATCTCTGTTCTAGAAAATACACGGATACACACACACACACACTTTATACCCGTAAAAAAAAAAAAAAAAGTAATTACAATAGCCCCCTATAAAAATGTATTAATCTCCGTTCTAGTGAATACACATTTTAATTCTCCAAAATCTAATTAGAATAGAAATATATTAGAATAAAAATATATTGATTTTAGTACTACAAATACACTTAAATGCTTCCGTTTGGGAGATTTGGGAGGTAGAGGCAATTTCTTCTCTAGGCAGTGTGCATTATTGTATCTTGAAATGTCTAGAATACAAGATCAACTTGAACAGAGGAAATACTTCGAGCCGTGCCTTCCCTACAAATGACCAAAACTAAGTTGGTTGATGAAATACTTTCAGATATATATATATATATATATATATATATATATATATATATATATATATATATATATATATATATATATATATATATATATATATATATATATACTACATCCGCACATCCAAACACACACTGACACATACGCATGCACTCAGGCCTATATCATGTCATGCCCAGCTCAGCCCAAAACATTTGTTGTATGCTGCCCTATCTGCTTTTCCGACTGAACCTCTGCGACTCCAACCGTTTACACGCCACTCCACTGTGCGCCTAGTATCTTACAACATGGAAAATCCGCGACCAGGTAATATTGACCTACCAGTAAAATTTCAGATTTTTTGTAATGACAATTTTCTGATTGTAATAAGTGTCAGTGTATATGTAATGAAATTTTCAGATTGTTTATGATATCGAATATTTGATTGCATTAAGTGTCAATGAATGTTACTACCATTTTTTTCCGTTAAGAGGTAGCAGAAAAGGAAAGTCGATGACAATTTCCAATCAAAAAAGAAAGAGGCAATTAGCCAGTAAGTATTACTTAAAATACACAATGTAATGTAGGATGTTAGTATCTTTCGAAATGTGGACAGAATGAGTTTATAATTTGACTTTAGAACTTTCAGATAAATTTAAACAAATGAATTTTCTCTTATTCCAGCGCTAGCAACCAGACTGAATTTACTCGAAAGACAATGTCATAGGGCCTCGCTTCAACATCCACTGCATGCATCACGACAGGTTCGCTCCCACCAACACCCGGGACGTCAACATCAACATCCCTTCCAGAACAGATGCTCAAGTTCATTACGAGAAAGACATCCTTCAAGAAATTGTAAAGCCAGGAAGAATATACTCTTCCTTCACTGAGACACCAAGAATTTGTTATAGGTTATAGTAAAGATGATGTATGGAGCCGTTTATAACGGTATTTAAAAAAAGAAAAAAAAATTCTGCCAAGATCATTGGTATTTTGACATTTTTAGAAGGGGTGAACAAATGGAAAATAATGCTTATGGAGCTGTGGCTCCCATCACCAGTTACAAATATGGATGAAATTGGTGACCTAAATACATGGGAGTGTGTGGTAAATTCTACGTTTCTCTAATTACCAATGAATTAAGGGAGAGTGGGTGGACAGTGAAGGGCATTGACAACTTCAAACTTTTTACTCACCTTCAGGCTTTAATGGGTAGGATGGGCACGCCCATTTTCCCCGCAAAAGATGTCTATGATGGATATTTGGTCTTTATTCCCTCCGGACTTTAAAATTAATTTTTTATCCAGGCTGTGGCTACTTATTTTATTGCTGAAAATAAAAGCCAATACCCCACTGGAGAAATATAGCCTGCTCTGTAAATAGTATCTGCCGTTGCAGGCAATATGTTACCTTCCACAAGATTACCATGCCTATTTAGTGGAGAACATTTCACGGCTTGAGGTAATGAATTAAGTCTCCATTTATATTTATGAAATGGAGAGAAGGTGGATGGGAGGTACCTTATTCAGTTGGCAAGGCACAGAATGAGAAAATTTCCAGCCATTGTCCCCCTCCTACTAATGGGCAGTGACCATATTTGCCTCATTAAAGACTTTCACCGTTTTATGTAATGCTTTCCTAGGGCAGGTCCTTACAACTCCTTTACTACTGTCATACTGTCTATCGCAGCATGCAACCTTATTCAGTTGGCAAGGCACAGAATGAGAATATTTCCAGCAATTGCCCCCTTCTACTAATGGGCATTGCCCATATTTGCCTCATTAAAGATTTTCACCGTTTTATGTAATGCTTTCCTAGGGCAAGTCCTTACAACTCATTTACTACTGTCATACTGTCTATCACAGCATGCAACAACTACCAGATAAAAACAGTATGAAGCCACCTGCGATCTTGAAGTGACACTGAATTTTCCCAATCGTGGGAGTATAGTAAGATTTATAAACCTGCATAAGACACAAAAGTTTTCTTATATTTGCTTCTTTGACATGGAATCGGCTCTGAAGGAATCCCTGGGGCGTATGGTGTGGAGACCATACAAGAATCAATAGCTTATTGCTCTATCCTTATCGACAGTGAAATAAAAATAGCAGCCTCCAGTTATTATTGTGGAAATGATTGTGTCGATAACTTATTGTCAGATCTTAATGACTGTTGGGAGTCGATAAGATTGTAGTGGAAAACATTCCCATTGCATATGACGGCAGAGGATGAGAGAACTTTCCAGCACCAGGATGTATGCCCGCTGTGTAAGACACTGTTCAAACACGGGCATGACAAGCACAGGCCCCATGATCATGCCAAACGTAAAAATAAATTTTTTAGGGCTTATTGTATGTGTGGTAATTTGGCTATAGTTAAACTAAACCTCAACTTCCTGTTTTCACACAATTCTTGTTAGGACCTAGGTCTTATCCTTAAGGAACTTAAAGATAAAGTCAACATCACAATTACGACGACGCAAGCACTAAGAATTCAGCGAATGACTGTTGAGAAATTAAGTTTCCTCGACTCTTTAGCCTTTTTAGGTTCTTCTTTGGATCGTTTCACCAATGAATATTTTAGGGATGAAGAAAGGCATGATTAATGGAAGATATGTTAAGTGGTATAAATGATGAAAAATTCAAGACCAAAGTCATTCAAGGCAAATTATCTTCCTGCTAGGACTATATAGATAGTCTTACAAAACTCAACATAATGCAGTTCACCCATGCAATTTGTTTTACATTAATATGTAATAATCATAAAAATTTACGATAACAGAAGAAATATTGAATTTTCTTGTAGGGAACAATGTTTTTTGTTTATTAAGTTACTTTTACTAATTACCCTGTAACTATGACAGTAAGAGAAATATTAACAGAATATTTTTCATATGCATTCTCCATTGCCATACGAAGCTCAGTAAATATTTTTCAGGATTTTGTGTTTTTCTTCCTATAGCCCCATATATTGGGATACCCGGCAGGCCCCTTAAACTGAGCATCAGCAACTTTATGGCTTAGGTTCTAATGAAGGGGAATGTATGTTTGTTAGTAGAGATAATTCTACAGGCGTCTTATCCAATGGACTTGCTGCACAAGCAAATAAAGCCTACCTCTACTGTGATATCGTGAGCAGCCGAAGAAGGCTCTTCAATTTGTGTCAATGCATTTGTGAAGACCATTATCTTGTTAAAAGTGTCATCCTGAAGAAACCCATAAGTTTCTAACTGCTAGTGTACCATGTGTAGCCACATTGAACCCAGTGTAATTACAGTTACTCCTATGATAATGACAGTTATGGAAAACTTCGATTGTATGTGACACCTTCAAAGGATACTCACTTTTTTGTGAACTTGCAAAATGATACCACTGAGGGAAGTGTTTTTTAACTTGAAGAGGTGTCTATACAAATTGGAACAGTCTGCACTTGAAAAGAGGAATGAAAGCATCAATATATACAATATCCCTATTGAAATTGGGAGTTCTGGTCATGTTGATGCAGTATGGATGCAATATTATTTTCTGGACTTAGTGAGTTTGGCGAGGAGGATGGTTGAAACTGGTAAACAACCTGTCTTATTTGCATCGGAAAAATGTATGCTGCCTACTGAACTGGAAAACCTAGAAAGGTTTTCATTTGTTACATCAGAGGATTTGCTTCTAGGTTGTGCTATTTGAATGTACTTATTTTCTTTGTTTAAAAAAAAAAAAATCTCATATATTAAGTCAAAAATTTGATCATTTGTTTAACAAAAAATATTTAGGGTATAAGATTCTCCATTCGTACTTTTGTCTTCAACTTATATGATATCCTCATTCTGTGAATGAGAATAATTATGCAATAGTAGTGCTATTTGGATGTACTTATTTGTTAGAAGAAAAATTCTGATTTTTTTAACAAAAAAAATTTTGTCATATTGTTTAACACCCCAAAACATTTTCACGGTATAAGATTTACCATTTGTACTTTCATCTTCGAGCTAAATGATATTCTCTTTCTGTTAATAATTATGTAATAGATGTAGTATTTGAATGTATTCTTATATTAAAAATAAAATCTCATTTATCCATCCAAAGAAATTTTGTCATTTTGTTTAACCTAAACGAAAAAATATTTATGTATAAAAATCATCATTTGTACTTTTATCTTCGAGTTAAATGATTTTCTCATTCTGTGAATGAGAATAAGTATCTCATAGATTTTTCATTAATAAAAACTCTTTCACCTATTTTGGTTTAAATATACCTGACACCCGTTGATATACTACCGCCTGAAAGTTATGGGGTATTTTGACTGGCCAGACAGTACTACATTGGACACTTCTCTCTAGTTACAGTTCATTTTCCCTCTGCCTTCACATACACTGAATAGTCTGGCCTATTCTTGACATATTTTCCTCTGTCCTCATACACCTGACAACACTATGATTAACAAACAATTCTTCTCTCATGGGGCTATCTACTGCGTTGTAATTGTTCAATGGCCACTTTCCTCTTGGTAAGGGTAGAAGAGACTCTTTAGCTATGGTAACCAGCTGTTCTAGGAGGACACTACAAATTCAAACCATTGTTCTCTTGTCTTGAGTAGTGCCTTATCCTCTGTGCCATATCTGTATCATAATTTGCAGCATGAAGTAGCACTTATCAATATTCATTACCCGAATGAAATTTAGTGGCTTGTCAGTGGTGGAGTTGATTCCAGAATAGAAATGAAAGTGTGAATATCCTTAGGCGGAGGCCGTCTATAACTTCAAGTACCAAGGAAACTTACAAACCTAGAATAAGTATTCTATCCACGGATGCAGGGTATATGGCCTTCAGCATTAACGAGGATATATCATAGGCTTTGAAGTACATCCTCCCACTTGGATTTTATCAAAGAAACGTACCTGCGGCGGTTATATTAGAACATGATTATCAAAGAGAGAAGGACCTAATAAAGTTTCCAAAGACACAGGTAATTAAGAGGCAATTTATCGAAAAGGACCTCTTCACGCCTCCAAATTAAAATCTGGTAAAAAGAATAGGAGCTATATTGGGATTCAATTTGGATAAGCCATATAAAGTATTTGAAATAAGTCCAGGTGGCCCTCTAATTAATACTCATAATCTGCAAGCTCCTCTGCCCCCTTCCTCCACATCTGGGGTGGACTTCGTCTCTCGTTTATTCGAATATTGTTGAAAGGTCTTATTTGTGGTACCAAAGTTAAAATATTGGATACCTTTAGTATGTGGGGGAGTAAAACAAGAGGGTATCATAATTATCTATACAGTATCACCCTTTAGGGATCAAGAATTTTGATTTAATATCAATTTGTCTGGCTGACCAAGAAAGAAGGGAGATACGCTTTCATGAGGATTCCAGCACAAATTGTATCTTCCATATTAGACCAAAGCAGAAAATTATATAAAAGTTACTACATGCCACAGTCAGGGCTTATTCCTGAGTGAGGTACCATGCGGGTTGTGTTTCTTCCAATTTCTCCTGAGGAGTTTAGTGACCCAATAAAACTTCAAAGTGGATGGTCTTTAGGGGATATTGAGAATAAGTTCACAACAGGGGATTAGGATTTTTAGCCTATTTGCTGGACACGCTAAAAGAATTGTGCCCTCTGTGGCAAAAGCTGTCCTACCTTCACCCCTTGAATTTAGACGAAATGTCATGAGTGATTTACATATGGGTACAAAAGATTTCAAATCTACCCTTAAACAACGAGAGTTAGCGGCACTAAAATCGACAGGTAGACCTTTTTTTACCGGCAGGGGAAAGAAAAGGAAAAATGCTGAAATAAACGGAAAGAGATGAGTGAATAAAAAAAAGAAATCTCCTTTTCTCTTAGGAATTTAGCATATAAAGACGTGTTTAGTGCAATATTATTTAGTTCCAGTAAACAAGTGTGTGAGTGAAGTCACTTCATATGGCATCTGCAAAGCCCAGAATTGCGGGTCTTTAGGGAGCGAACTCCTCACAGCCAAGAACTCAGCTGGCATGGTGGATGCTATTCCAAGACCTAATTGTTTACAGGTGATGGAAGACTCAGGGGTAGATCGACAAACATGTTTTGTTCTCCCCACTTCTCTTACATCAGGGGGGGGGGGGCAATCGCTGATGGTTATCATGAATTTCGTATCCATGGCATAGAAGGAACACTAATTGATTTAGCTAGTTTGGCTATAGAACTACACTTAAAAGTCACTGCACCTGGTGGAAGCACGTTGGGAGATGGGGCTGATGATATATTTGTCAATGCTTTGGCAAATACAATCTTTAGGTCCAGTGAGGTTTATATTAGTGAAAGGCTCGTAGAATAAAATCCCCGTTTCAATTACTGGTCTTTTATAAAGTCATTAGCTATAGCCAAGTCTCACACCATCAAAACAGCTTGGATATCTTTTCCAAGATTTCAAGGGAACATCGATTTCAAATGTTTTTCCAGATGGTTGTTTTACAAAAATGAACATAATGGAAAAGGTGTGGGTTGCTAAAAGCAAAAGAGAATGATTGCACCTTGTTAATCCAGTTATGCTCGGTGTAACCTCAGTAGATGGATATTTGATGGAAAATATCAACGTTCATATCAAGTTGGAAGTAGTCCTGAATATGTGTTTTATTAATTCCAGCGTGGCTGCCGAGGAAATTAAATATCTACAAGAGGCCGGACTCCACATTGATAAAGTCGACCCAAGGCCACCAGCTTTCTTCGCCCTCCATCAGGCAATTTTAAATCCCAACAGTTCAATAGAAACTGTCTTTAGTAATACACTTAACGGACATATGCTTTACCACCTAATCAGACGCAGGAAACGTTGTATTTACCTTTTAATAAGGTTATGCCTGAAAAATACCTAGCTATTGTTAATATGGAGAGTTTTAATGGTGTTGTCAATAGTGAACCCATTTATATCGGTCACAATCTTAAGTACATAAGGGTCACACTGAACGGTTCCACTTTGTATGACATAAAATTTTAATTACCCGAAAATCACTCTTCGAGCGTTCAGTTCAATGACCTCTGTGAGTACGTGTGCAGTCAGAGTGGGTTATAAATTGCTATTTTGTTTACAAATAAATGGTTCATGGTCGTACGTTTGCTGTTTACAAATATTTGGTTCAAGGTCGTTGCAGTTTATTTTATTAACAATGGAATTGCCATGCAAATGATGTATGAACTATATGTGAAGGTAATTTTTCCGTTAGGAGGGTACATACCACGTGACTGGGTCACTGGGGAATGAACTCTACTATTTACAAATATAGGGTTTATCAACAAAAATATGAGGAAACACAGTTATGTGCTAACATGGCAAAATCTCTCTCTCTCTGTCTCTGTCTCTCTCTCTCTCTCTCTCTCTCTCTCTCTCTCTCTCTCTCTCTCTCTCTCTCTCTCTCTCTCTCTCTCTCTCTCTCAGTGATACGCAGCACCAAAGCCCCAAAGACATGGGTAAATGAAAAACCTATCACAGAGTAGTTTTCTTTTATTTATAGGATGTGTACACCCCAAAAAATAACATTCCATGAACAAACATTGATTTTTATAAGAAACACGGACATTTTACGCTCTTAGAAACTATAGGAAAACTTATTGATTGCGCCCTGACATCACACTATACATTTCGGTTTTGATCGGTGGTTATCACTCCCCGGGCGTCTCCAAACAATAGAATAATTCTATTTTTGTTGTCTTGCCTATCAAACATTAAATTGACTCTCAAATCCTCTTTTCTCTACCGCAAGATTTTCATGTATCGTAGCATGGGAGTGTTCCAAAAGTGAGTTCTTTCGGCAAGGGAGTGTTCCTAGAGGGAGTTCTTTCGGCAAGGGAGTGTTCCTAGAGGGAGTTCTTTCGGCAAGGGAGTGTTCCAAAAGTGAGTTCTTTCGGCAAGCGAGTTTAGAAAAGTGAGTTCTTTTGGCAAAAATACAACTACTATGTGCCAACAACATCCAATACAGGGGAAGGAATGGAGATATCTATGAAAAAACCTATGACTTAATTTATATTTGTTTCGGGTGATTTCAATACTAAAGTAGGTCAAAAGATGAGAGGAGAATCAGTAGTTCGTAAATCTGGAGGAATGACAGAGGAGCCATGCTTGTAGAATTTGCTGAAAGAAAATTCTAAAATCATGAAAACCTTTTTTTATAAAAAGGAACATAGATTATAGACATGGAGAAGCTCATGTAGAGAAACGAAAAATTAAATAGATTTTATTCTCAGAGAAAAAGTCAATTTAGTTAAACATGTATGTTAAAGTTAAGTGATCGTAGAATGGTGAGTTAGTTAGTTTAAATATAATGAAAGAGAGGGAAATATTAATTTCAAGAAAGAAAATAAACACTCCTTTAATAAGTTTAGTTTAGCAATTAAATAGGTACTCGGCATTGATAATGTTTATTAACTTCGTATGATTCTTAAAATTTAAGGTGTGATTCTTGACAGCAAATTTACTTTTGAGAAAAACATTACGTCTATGTCTTCTTCAATTGAACTAAAAATGGCTTATTGAGAAAGTTTTTTAAGATTTTTGGTGATCAATCTATTCAGAAGAAGTGTTTTAATTCTTTCATTCTACCTTGTTTCGAGTATTGTCTCCTGTCATGTCTTCAGCTGCTGATTCTAATTTTAATTTGTTGGACCGAAAATTACGGTCTATTAAATTTCTTATTCCTGATCTGGATATTAATGTTTGGCACCATCATTCACTTAGTTCATTATGCATGTTGTTTAAGATTTTTCACAATTTTGACCATCTTTTACATTCAGATCTTCCTGGACAGTTCCATCCTGTTCGTATTACTAGTCATGCAGTTAATTCTAAAAGTCAGGCCTTCTCCATGATGAGGCTCAATATTATACCGTATTATAGAAGTTTTATTCCAGCTGTGACCAAGTTATGGAATGATCTTCCTAATCAGGTAGTTGAATTAGTAAAACTTCAAAAGTTCAAACTTGCCACAAATGTTTTTATGCTGAGCAAGCTGACATAAGTCTTTTTATAGTTTACACATCACATATCTGTTTTGATGTTGTTACTGCTTTTGGAATAATTCGATGGTAATTCTTTCTCATTATTCTTTTCCTTATTTCCTTTCCTCACTGGGTTATTTTTCCCTGTGGGAGCTCTTGGGCTTGTATCATCTTGCTTTTCCAACTAGGTTTGTAGCATGGCTAGTAATAATAATGATAATAATAATAAAGTGGGAGTGATAAAAATTGCAGAGGATTTCTACACATTGCTGTGCAACAGTGATATAAGAAATAATTTCAGCAATAGAAGTAATGAAACATCTGAGCTGGTACCTAACATAACAGTAGGAAGAATAGAGGAAGCATTAAAAGGTATGAAAAGATGCAAAGCGATAGGAGATGGACTAACAATTAATTTAATAATAGATGGGGGAGATTTCATAGTAGTAAAACTTGCTGAACTATACACCAAATATCTGCAAGAATGATCCATACCTACAGCTTGGAAAATCTTTTTCATTATACTAATCTACAAAAAGGGAGAAACAAAAGACCTGGAAATTACTGCTTAACAAGTTTACACTCCTTACAAAGATCATATTAAGCTAAATAGAAAGGCAGCTAGACTTTAATCAGCCAAGACAGCGGGCAGGCTTTAGAAGTGGGTATTTAACAACTGATCATATTCATGTAACTAGCCAACTAATAGAAAAATCAACAGAGTATGACAAACCACTATGTATGGCCTTTATAGAGTATGAGGAATCATTTGATTCTATGAAAACTTCAGCAGTAATGAAAGCATTTCATAACAAGGAATAGAAGAATCTTTTGTCAGAACACTTGAAGATATCTCAACAAGAAGTACAGCAATCCTAAAACGAAATAGAGGTAGTGAGAAAACTCCGGTTGAGAAAGGAGTTAGATAGGGAGATCCCCTCTCTTTTAAATTATTCTCAACATGTCTAGAAGAAGATTCAAAGAATTTAGATTTTGAGAAGGTAGGAATTAATATTAATGGAAAATACATTAACAACTTAAGATTTGCAGATGACATATTTGTGTATAGTGAATCATGGGAAGAATTACAAAAGATGATAGAAGATTTGAATAGAGAAATCCGGAATGTAGGACTCAGAATGAGTATGAGTAAAATTAAGATAATGTTCAATGAACATGCAAAGAGACAACAATTAAGAGTTATGGAGGAGCCCTTGGACATTGATAATGAATGTATATATTTAGGACAGTCAGTAAGTGTTTCCCCAGGACACGAGACCGAAATTACAAGGTTAAGCATCAGATGGAGAGCATTTGGCAAACAAACTGAGATTATGAAATGTAAAATGCCACTTTCTCTAAAAAGAAAAGCATTTAATGAGATGGTCTTGCCTGTATTAACAAAAACTTGGAGGCTTACTATAGCCTTAGTTAGTTACAACCCAAAGAGCTATGGAAAGATTAATGATGGAAATAACACCAAGAGACAAAAAAGAGCAACATGGATACGAGAACAAACTAAAGTAGAGGATATTCTAACAACTTGTAATAAAAAGAAATGGACATGGACAGATCATATAATGGGAATGACAGACAATAGATGGATATCCCCAAGGGGACCGTACGCTATGTCCTGCATTTTTGTTCTAATTATTCAAAATTAGGCACATATAATACCTTCATCATATAAAAATTTCAAGTCATTTGACCAAATACTTATTGATTTATTAGCAAAAATCATGATTTTTAAATAAATATTTGGTACATTTTTCTCCACTAATATGACACCAATTGTATTGAAAATCATACAATCAAAACTTCTTTATAAGCCAAACAATTCTGTGCGATAGATTTTCGATTTTCCTTTTTTTTTTAATAATTTTTTTTCTTAATTTTCTTTGTCTAGAAGCAAAATATTCATGAAATAAAAAAAAAGGAAAATAAAAATTCTGTCACACGAAATTGAGGGATTTTTATTCTTCTATTCAATGGTATTTTTTTTTCTCTAAAATAAAATAATAAACAAGGGAGAAAAATTTACCGAAGTGTGAATATGTATATTTGTGAGTTATGAGCTCCCAAAGATTTGTTATAAATTTTTGCTTTTTTCTTAGAAAATTCAAAATAACATTATTATAATAACTTTACTTTGTACTTTCATTGTTTACTCATACATGAAGCCTACCTAAACAAGGTATTTGA
>NC_090732.1:67089695-67114695 GCF_036898095.1 Palaemon carinicauda
TCCATAGGCTGGAGGAGAGGGGTGGTGTTTGGTGGCAGATAGAAAACCTTGATGAAGAAGAAGTCCGGATGTATGTTGACCTCATGGCTAGGAGGGTGAGCAAGGTCATTGTCCAGTACCGGGAGACATTTCAAAGGAAGATTGTTCTCTTCTAAAAGTTCTTGACAGTAGGACCGAAGCAGACGTTTACCTACTCAATAAATATGGTCCTTGTGACCCAGGCTTTGCCATTAGACCTCCAAAATACAGAGAGCCTATTCTTCGTGATATTTTGTGCCCTGAAGGCACGAGGATTCTCTGAGTGGTACACTGACATTTGCACAAAATGCAAGAATAACTCTGTCCTTCATTGGTTTATAGTTGGGGAGTTTCTTTTGTTCTGCTGTGATATATGTAAGACCGAGAATTTCTTCCAGAAAAGGCCAGTTTCATCACAGTTAAACACTTGCTGAGGAATGTAGCCTTCTTTGGAAATTAATTCCTCAAACTTCTTGAGGAATTCGTCTGCTGCTTTCTTGTCAGAACTGGCCGTCTCTCCATGCCTGACAACTGAATGAATACCAGTCCTCCTCCTAAAGCGATCAAACCACCCGTGAGAAGCCTTGAGCCCTAAGGGGCCTTGCTGCGACGTTCCTTCGTCATAGCGAAGATGGAGCTCGCCTTGTGCGAAATTACCGATTGCGTGAGTGTATCACCAGGGATTTCCTTCTCTTTAATCCATAGTAGAAGGAGTCTCTCCATCTTGTCGTTGAATGAAGTCCTTCCACTGGCAAGGATAGTCATGCACTTAGAAGCCTTACATGCTTTAATGGCTTCCTTGTTTTTGATAATTGTACCAATCGTTGACTGGTTATGGCCATATGCCCTAGCGAGGGTAATGATGCGCGTGCCTTCTTCGTATTTCTTGATTAACTCCAGCTTCATTTCCATAGTAATCATCTTACTTCTCCCTTTAACATCACTGGCAATCTTCAGACCCATGGCTAACAAAATAGAGTTTGAATTAAGCACTAAGATGCCAAAAAAAAATACGATATTGCAAGCACTCACACAATATCAAGTCTTTAAGAAACACACACAAGATTCTGAACTGAGCGAGTGATAAAAAATAGAGACAGAGGCAGCATCTCTCTCAGGCATTGTGGATGGAATTTTGGCCAATAGCATATCGGCATCTTAGTGATGCCCTGACACCAACCAGTAGCAGACCAGCATCTTAGTGACGTATACAGTGACGCATATAGTGATGTATAAGCGTGGTGTGAGGTGAGTTACTCGCCCATCCATACCATACACACGCACACTGACGGCCAAGTTTGAATTTTGGAATTATTTGGCTGTGTGACCGAAATTGTTGTCGATGTCGTAAGGTAGGGAAAATGCCGTAAGAAGAAGACAAAAAAACTTTGTGTATATATATACATATATATATATATATATATATATATATATATATATATATATATATATATATATATATATATATATATATATATATATATATATATATATATATATATATATATATATATATATATATATATATATATATATATATATATATATACACAAACACACACACACACATATATATATATATATATATATATATATATATATATATATATATATATATATATATATATATATATATATATATATATATATATATATATATGACCCATGCACGCGGATAATGAGACGTCGGCATATGGGTTTTCTTCTTTTATTACAAAAGGTTAATTCGTAAGTACACTATACAAAACTACCCTCTCAAGTGAGGGACTTGTCAACTCGAGTGCTCACCGGAAACCATTGCAAAACATACTGACACATAGGTTTTTGTGGAATACTCATGAATATTGAGTTCATTTACCTTAACGTAAAACACACACATATATACATGAATTAGGACATTACTCCCCTCCCCCAAACTCCTCACTCCGGGAGGAGGTGCGCACTCGCCCTCACTAGTCTATGATATATGGAGGACACTCCAACCCGGAATAGGCATGGAATGTACTAAACAGAAATGCAACATAAAATATACATATAGAAATCACCCCCCATAAAACAACACATATTCCACAAATAAAAAATAAAATATGAAATATTGCATGTAAAAATGTACACAAAACTATATAAATAGTTCCACTTATTTCTTCTTAAGACCTCTGCAACCAAAACACAGAATACTCAAAGTAAAAAAAAAAAATCATATCAGTTTTACATAACCTCATCAATAACCTCCCTCTGGTTGCGGGCAATATGGGCTTCTTGGGTGGGACAGGGGTAGAAATAGATATTCCTTCATCCCTCAATTTTACTTGTCCGGGTTTACCGCACAATTTCGAACCACAACTCACTACCACTGTTTCTCCTCCATTTATTCAAATCACTAAAACAGTTGCCCTTGCAACTTTCAACCGGTGGCCAATAGCCGTTTTCCCGAGAAAATCATTCATCTTCCCGCCCTTCTCTTATAACGTTAAGTATAAGGTATTCACATCTACACGTTCTCTAACATTGTCTATCCTCAAGGCTATACTTTAATCCTGCAGCCACTTGCCATTCGGGAACCACCCCGGCCCCAGCAACCAGGAATCATATAAATACATGAATAATACAGCATCTGCCTGACGGATCTCACTAGACCTATTTAACATCTGATTATTTTTAGGTTCACTCAGCAATGTTATACGTATTTCAACACTCAGCAAAATTACCACAATATTTTACATATAAATTTAGCATCAACATAACACATTGTTATCATCACGTTTATTCAAAACATGTCGAAAGAAGAAATGATGTCTGTTCAAATAACAACAACAGCAAATGAAAAAAAAAAAATATTTCTGCTCATCAACTCAAGGGGTGTCACGTATGCAGGGGTAAGAAGGAATACTTTTGAAAACTACATCTTCAGGTACCACATGTATGTGTGCCTGATGATGTTCAGACACTGCACCATTAACAATGCTTTGTATCAAAACTGTGTTAGACTTAACCATCATTACTCGGTACGGACCCAAATATGCTGGCTCTAGTTTGTGTTTCCTAGGTTCTAATCGTTTCAAATACACACGATCGCCCACAAATACTTTTACCGGTGCGGTTTTGAACCGACCATCATACTTTGAGCTGTGATTTTCATTAGCTATTTTCAAAAACCTTTCAGTGGTGTTCATTACTCTCCTCAATAGATTTAATAAATATACACGGTATTGCTTAGTTGAATAATTTGGTAATTATTGCGAATTAGCGAGTACCGTATATGGTAACAGAGGATGCTGTCCATACACTAAAAAGAAAGGCGTGTCCCTGAGAGAAGCATTATATGCAATGTTCAAAGCTAGCTCAGCTGTAGGAAGCATGGCATGCCAATGAAGGGGGTCATCAGCCACTAGGTCACGCAAAAATCGCACTACTTCCTTATTATGCGATTCTACTAAGCCATTTGCTGAAGGCCTATATGCAGTCACTGAAAAGTGATCAATTTTCATCAAGTCCGTGCCCGATTTCACCACCTTATTTATAAACTTGAGACCATTATCACTTATCAAAATTTTTGGGCAACAAAATCTAGCAATGAAAGAGCACAACAACTGGGATAATGAATTTACTGATTTATCCAACATTGCGTAAGTATGAGTGTACCGAGTAAATGCACCCACAAATACACATATATACTTATGTTGTGTTAACCCAGTAGGAAATGGTCCTACTACATCCATATACACTCTATAAAATTTAATAAGAATCACAGGCCACTTTCTGGCTTCCAGTACAGTGTTTTTATGTCTTTTGAAACAGTTACAAGTATGACAATCTTTTATATATTTCTCTATAGATTTTTTCATTCCTTACCAAAAGAAGGATTCTCGTGCTCTCCTTAAGGTTCTATCAATCCCTAAATGCCCTGCATACGGACAGTGAGGGAGAACTACCCGTAGACAAAATTCCCCTCCCCTCTTCTCGTAAGCACAATATGAGACATCATTTTCTATAAAAATATTCTCATGAGGCACATTCAGAAATGACGGATAACTCTCCGATTCCCCTTTGATCACTGCTCGCACTCTTTCCATCCATTCCTCTTTTTTCTGTCCCTCTCGGACTTCTTTTATGTCCCAACTTCCCAAGTCAATCAAACCTGCATCATCAGGGCATTCATTCTGGACACCCCGGGTCATGTCCTCGGTCACCCACATATATTCATCTTCATTGCTCCTCTCTCTCTCTCTCTCTCTCCTCTCTCTCTCTCTCTCTCTCTCTCTCTCTCTCTCTCTCTCTCTCTCTCTCTCTCTCTCTCTCTCTCTCTGAGTCAACCCTCTCTCTCTCTCTCTCTCCCGAGTCGACTCTCTCTCTCTCTCTCTCTCTCTCTCTCTCTCTCTCTCTCTCTCTCTCTCTCTCTCTCTCTCTCTCTCTCTCTTCGTCTACTGCATGCTCATTGCGACAACTCTCATCCCTTTCTCTATTTTCTCTCTTATGATGGGGGTCTTCAATATTTTGGTTACATTCTTCATTCTTTCTTTGTGTCCTAGTTGTTACTCCTATTACCGCACCTCGAGAGAGAGCATAGGGTACCTTCTTAGCTTTACCTTCTCTGTGGTGAAAACCCTTTATATTAAACTCAAACAATCTCTAAATCCATCTCGCTTGACGAGAGGTCAAATAATTTTTATAATACAAATCACGTAAGCGGTGATGATAACTTTGCAACTCAATTGACTGACCTAATAAAAAGAACCGATGCCTCTCTAGAACCCAAAGAATAGCCAAAGCCTCTCGATCGAATGTACTATAATTCTTTTCTGCTCTTTTCAACGCCCAGGAAGCAAAACAAACGGGTCTCTCTCTGCCTTTATCATCTTGTTGAGAAGCTATGCCACCAACAGCTACGCTACCCCGCATCTGTTGTCACTAAAAACGGGCGATCAAATCTAGGATATACGAGTAAGTCATTGCAAGTTAAGGCAGCTTTTAAATGGTTAAAGACCGCTTCCTCTTCCCCACCCAAATATATTACTTTTGGTTTCTTTAAAGCATCTAAGGGTCTCGCTATCTCTCCAAAAGCTCTTATGAATTTACGGTAATAACCAGCAAGCCCTAGGAATCCAGCTACTTCTTTAGAGTTACGTGGCCTGGTGGAATCTCTAATAGCCGTGGCTTTACTGGGGCAGGGTTGGATACCTTCTGGGGTTATTATGTGACCTAAAATTTCAACCTGTTTACAGAAAAATTTGCACTTTGACAAATTTATTTTCATACCATTACGTCACAATGCTTCTAAAAATATACGAATATTATTATTATGTTCTTCAGCAGTTTTCCATGTAATTATGGTATCATCTAAATAAACAAGAACATTATGGCCAATTAAAGGCGACGAACCACCATCATTACCCTAAAAAAATTACTTGGAGCATTTTTAACACCGAAATGAAGAAAATTAAACTGAAATAATTGATCGTTAGCTATAAATGCCGTTTAACATTTACTGTTTTCCTGAATGGTATTTGATAGTATCCAGATTTTAAATCAGCAGTTGTAAAATATTTGCTATCCCGTACTTTCATAAGTAATTCTTCGATCGAGGGCAATGGAAATGCATTATCCTTAGTGAATGTATTCAATTTCCTATAATCAACACACAATCTTACCGAGCCTTCCTTTTTCCTAATAGCTACAATTGGAGAAGACCATGGGGTTCGCTCACTCGATTATCCCATGTTCCCTTAATTTATTAATTTCCCTATCTATCTCTCCCTGGAAATGAATGGGTACCTTATAAGGCCTTGACCTGATAGGCTCCGCCTGCCAAGTTTTAATGCTAAAGAGAAATCGATCAATCCTCCCGGGTGGCTCATCTCCAATAGCAATTACATCGGAATAATTATTGACAATGTCACTAACTACAGGCTGATATTCTGACGGACATAATTTTCGCACTTGCATAATCAAATTCTGAGTGCGTTCGTTTGTGCAGGCTGGAGTTGTGGCTCCCATCATCCCATTATGAGCAATTTCACATAACTCTAATTCACACACAGAATCACTTCTTACAACAACTCTTTTATTTGACAAATTAACTATCGTTATATCAGTTCTGTTCACTTTAATTTCTGTCAAATCCTCTAATATCATATGGGCCCAATTGTCATGGGATGTGACAACTACCTTGGTTCCTTCCACAATAGGGCGACACGGGGTCACAGATATGCTCGTAAGGGTCTGGGGGGGGGGGGGGGTTCAACACTTCTCCTCTCTCAGGTACAGCTGTTAGCCTACTTAAATGTCTCTCCGAGCTAACACACGCACTTACTGCCTCATGACTTTCTATCGGCAAAATGTACCCTCCTGCTTTTACTGATATTGTATCTTTTTCCCTAAAAATACAAATTTGATTATTAGAGATAAAGTCTATTCCTAAGATAGCCTTGATTCCTGGAATTCTCAAGGTGGGCAAGACAAAAAAATCATGTGTAAACTTCACAGACCCTATCTTGAATTTGACGATTGTTGTATGGTTTTTGTGTAGTTTATTTCCTCCTGGCGTGTCAAGAACAATGGATGCCACTGGCTGTAGTGGATTTCAGGAGAATTTTTTTCAATCAATGAAACACTGTCTCCCGTGTCAATCAGCGCTCGGATAGATTTATCTTGCAGATCAATTCTAACATCTAACATTCCCAGACGGCCATTACGAGATAAGGGGCATGGGCCAATGACCTAAGCTGCTATGCCGCTGCCTCCTGGTCCTCTCCCTAGTGCTACGGGGGTGAGGTCGGGGGTACCGATGGAGGTCCCAGTGCCTGCTCTGTCACGTCTGTCATCACTGCTTCCTCGGCTACTGCTTGTGATGTTATGCAGGGGGGGCATCGAACTCCCTCATCTTCCCCTTCCTCTGTTTCTTTTTCCTCGGACATTGGGCGGGGGGAGGCGTGTGTGGGCTCCAGCCCGCCCGCTCTGGGCATTTTTTTGCTGGGCACTCGCGAGATACATGACCGTAGGTCTGACAATTGTAACAGCGGGGGTATCTTTGGGTGGGGTACTCCACTCGTCGGTGCCCTTCTCCCCCACAGTGCCAACATCTTAAGACTCTGATGATCTGCTGACTGCATTCTCCCTTACCACTTTTCGGGGGTCGACTTCCTCTCATGGTTGCCAACTTCTCGGAATCGGCCCCGTTATTCCCAGTCCTTTTTTCTTCTGGCAAACTGTCTAAAATATTTTGTATCACACTCATTACGTCTGCTAACGAGCAATTGTCATTGAACAAATAACCAAACAAATACGGGTTTACTAATCTGTGAATATGTTTACGGGTAATTACCTTTTTATCACCTTCTGGAAGATTGGCATTCCGGGTAGCAAATGAATCGCAATCTCGAAAAATGCGAGTTGCAAAACTAAGAACGGATTCACCTTCCCATATTTTGAGTTTGTAATTTTCTTTTAAGTCTCCCTTTCTCGCATCAGGCAAGGGATACTTCTCGATTGCCAGAGGATCTTTCAGCAATCTAATTACTTGAATCGCTTTTTCTCTCTCCGACCACCGATATGTGGCAACATCAAAGTCTCTCAAAAACACTTCAATCGATTGAAACCCTTCGCTAGGCCATTGATCATCAAAAGGCCTAACACTTGTCTGGGAACTTTTGAACTACAATTTGCGTATCTTCACTCGGCTGTGCATGTGTATTTTCACTTGTGTGCGTTTGAACTTCGTTTATGTACGTCGGATATGCTGTGGTTGCACGCCGCTCCTGTTCTCGTTCCACCACCAATCTGTTAATTAACTCTTCCAACTGTTCTAACTTATTCTCCAATTCTTGCGTTCTAATTTCCCGTCTTTATTCTTCATCGGGAATGCTATATCCCACTGCTCCTTCATTCTCACCTCCTGCAGCAGCAGTGTCTGCTATGTTAGGCCTTGTATATCTCGGCATCTTGAACTTTTATTTCAGCGGATCAAAGTACCACTTCACTCACAGCATACACAAACAGACATATTTTTTACACATGGCACCGATATAACCCATAGAGACGGATAATGAGACGTCGCCATATGTGTTTTCTTCATTTATTACAAAAGGTTCGTTCATAAGTACACTATACACAACTACCATCTCAGGCGAGGGACTTGTCAATTCAAGTGCTCACCGGCAACTAACTACTCCCTTCGTTACCAAAATGCAACCATTGCAAAACAAGCTGACACATAGGTTTTTGTGGAATACTCGTGAATATTGAGTTCATTTACCTTGATGTACAACACACACATTTATACAAGAATTAGGACATATATATATATATATATATATATATATATATATATATATATATATATATGTGTGTGTATATATATAAATATATATATATATATATATATATATATATATATATATATATATATATATATATATATATATATATTATATATATAATATATATATATATATATATATATATATATATATATATATATATATATATATATATATATATATATATATATATATATATATATATATATATATATATATATATATATATATATATATATATGTATATATGCATATATATATATATATATATATATATATATATATATATATATATATATATATAAATATATATATATATATATATATATATATATATATATATATATATATATACATATATATATATATATATATATATATATATATATATATATATATATATATATATATATATATATATGCATATATATATGTGTGTACATATATATATATATATATATATATATATATATATATATATATATATATATATATATATGTATATATATATACATATATATATATATATATATATATATATATATATATATATATATATATATATATATATATATATATATATATATATATATGTATATATATATATATATATATATATATATATATATATATATATATATATATATATATATATATATATATATATATATACTGTATATATATTTGCCTAGAGGTGATTTCTATTTAGTCTATCAACTCTGATTTATGTGAGAAAATGATGATGTGACAAGGAACTTTACGACCGGTTTGGTGATTTATTGTAATAAGAATACTTTTCTCTTTTGTAATAAACATATGCAAAACTCTGTATTTAAAAATGCTAACACGGTAAATATCTGATTTCAAAATACTGGGGCAATCATATTGGCTTACTAATGTAATATACATCGTTGCATTGTTTTAGTATTTTGTTAATAAAGAAATTAGCCACACACAAATTTTAGTGATAGTTGGTTCATTCACACATCGATGTAGTTAATTGGTAGCACTCATGAGTAAAAATATATTTTCTTCGTATATACTCTATGATATATTAGATATTTTATGAAATCTTAAAATATTTACTATTTATAATTTGGAAAGAAATTGTGACGGCCGAGAGAAAGGTTATGACTCAAAGGCAGGATGCAATCAACTGAGTAACTTTATTAAAGAACACTCTCCTTTATATACAAAACCTCAAGGCAACAGGAAAATACATGTACGAGAAAATGACAATGTTACATAGGCGACACGCATACATGTCTATTCTGGTTCTTTTTAGTGCGAGGGAAGAGCGCAGATACAAGTGTAATATATACAAAATAATTTATGTACGATCGTGTGACACACGGTTGGTACATGGCTCTCCCCCTAAAAATGACATACTGTACATGGTAAATAGGGCGCCCTGCTCTAGAGAGGCGAACTGTAGGCGGGTCATCTGGTTGTAGATAAGCAGGTTTTAGACGATCAATGGAGACCCAGTCTTCTTTGTCACGAATGTTTAGTAGGAATGCTTTCGGACTGCGTCGGATCACAAGGAAAGGACCCGTGTAAGGGGGCGTTAGCGGTGGCTTGGTAGTGTTGTTGCGCAGGAAGATGTGCGTTGCAGAATGCAAGTCTGTTGATATGTCATGCTTCGCTGGGGGCTTCTAAGTCTGGCGGCATGGAGTAAATTTTTCCACGACGTGACATATGCGCTGGAGATCATCGGAGGAGGTTGTAGAAGGAAAAAATTCGGCAGGGACGACCAACGGGTCGCCATACACCATTTCAGCTGCAGAGACGTCAAGGGCGTCGTTAGGAGTGGTCCTTAGTCCCAGGAGGACCCAGGGAAGCTCAGTAAACCAGTTTGAATCCTTGCAGCGGGACATCAAAGCTGCTTTGAGGGTGCGATGAAAACGTTCAACCATTCTATTGGCAGTGGGGTTGTAGGCCGTTGTCTGATGTAGGGTGATGCCCAGGAGACTCGCTAATGATGTCCACAATTGAGAAGTGAAAGTGGTTCCTCTGTCAGAAGTAATATGCTCAGGGATACCAAATCTTGCAATCCATCCAGAGAGTAAGGCAGATGTACATGAGGCGGACGTTGCAATTTCCATGGGAATGGCTTCAGGCCAACGGGTGGAGCGGTCGTTGACGGTAAACAGGTAATGATGTCCTTGTGATGTGGGTAAGGGGCCTACAATGTCGACGTGAATGTGTGCGAAACGACGTTGAGGTTGAAGAAAGGTGCCCACTCCTGAATTCGTGTGTCGATGTACTTTGGAAGTTTGGCAAGAAGTACAGGCGCGGACCCAATCCTTAGCATCCTTAGAAATGCCGTGCCAAAATGAACTTTGCCTTCAGCAGATGTGAAGTAGAACGGCACGAGGGATGTGAAAGGCCGTGAATGAAATCAAACACCTGTCGGCGCATGGGAGCAGGAATCCAAGGTCATGGTCTGCCAGTACTGACGTCACAGAGGAGGGTGGTGTTGGAGTCGTCGAAGGGGAAGTCTTCCCAACGGAGGGACATGCAGGATGTCCTACATGCTTGATATTCTGGATCCTGTCGTTGGGCTTCAGCCAGGGCGTTGTAATTCAATCCCAGTTGAACGGCAGCCAACGTGTTTCTTGACAGGGCATCGGCAACGGGATTCATTTTCCCAGGGATGTATTGAAGGGGGCAATTGTATTCAGCCAAGGCGGAGAGATGTCGGCGTTGCCGGGCAGACCAGGCATCAGACTGTCAAGGAAAGGCGTGCACCAGAGGCATGTGGTCTGTGCGAATGACGAAGGGCGTACCTTATAAGAAATGATGAAAGTGACGGACAGCCAAGTGCACCGCCAGCAATTCTCGATCGAAGGTAGAATAGCCCGATTCTGCCTTGGACAGTTTTCTGCTGAAGAAGGCCAATGGGCGGGGTGAGCCGTTGACCACCTGCTTGAGTACTGCACCAATAGCGACGTCGCTGGCATCGGTGGAGAGAAGGAGAGGGGCGTGTGGGATAGGAAAAGTGAGAGCCGCAGCAGTTGATAGGGCTTTCTTTGCATTGCAGAAGGCTGCTTCTTGAAGGGGACCCCACTTCAGGTCCATTGGCTTGCCCTTGAGGCAGGCATAGAAGGGAGCAAGAGTGGCGGCAATGGCTGGCAGAAAAAGGTGATAATAGTTGATCATGCCCAAGAACTCCTGCAGAGCTTTGACGGTCGAGAGCGCGGGGAAGTTCTGAATGGCTGCCACCTTCTCAGGGTGTGGATGGACTCCTTCAGGAGTGATGCGGTGCCCTAAGAACGACACTTCGTTGGCGCCAAAGGTACACTTGTCGTACCGGACTACAAGGCCGATTTGTTGCAGGAGGTCGAGCACGATGAGCAGTTGATGGAGGTGTTCCTCTTTTGAGAAGGAGAACACAAGTATGTCATCCACATAACATACACAAAATGGGAGGTCCCCTAAGATGCCATCCATGAGACGTTGAAACGTGGCCCCAGCATTACGAAGGCCAAAACAGGAGTAATTGAAGTTGTATGTACCAAACAGAGTGGTGATGGCAGTCTTGGGGATGTCTTCTGGGTTCATAGGCACCTGATAATACCCCTTCAGGAGATCGAGCGTAGAGAAAACCTATGCTTTTTGCAGGTAGGAGGTCATGTCGGCAATGTTTGGTAGGGGGTAGTGATCCGGTTCTGTTTGCATGTTCAGGCGCATGTAATCCCCGCACGGACGGAGGGAGCCGTCTTTCTTCAGAACGATGTGTAAGGGTGACGACCATGGGCTGGAGGTCTTTTGGCAAAGACCCATTTCCTCCATTTTGGCAAACGTCTGTTTGGCGGCTGCCAATCGTTCCGGTGCCAGACGTCTGAATTTTGCAAAGACTGGGGGTCCCGTCGTCTTGATATGGTGATAAATACCGTGCTTGGCAGGAACCGTGGGCGTTTGGCGAAGTTCTGGACAAAAAACTTCCGGGTATGACGTGAGGAGGTGTGCGTAGTCATCCGTGGGTGCGCTGATGTGGAGAACGAGGTTAGAGGTGTCGACAAGTACGAGTCTGCGTTGACCAATCGACGGTGGGCGACATCGACCAGAAGGTGGAAACGAGAGAGGAAATCCACACCGAGGATTGGCATTATGACGTCAGTAACGAGAAACTTCCAATTGAATTCACCGTTTCCGAATGATAATGTGAGGTTCTCATAACCGTAGGTGGGTATCGCAGATCCGTTGGCAGCTGCCAAGTGGACGTCGGCAGATGTAGACAGACTACGCCGTGTCTTGAAGAGTTTCCTTGGCAAAAGAGAACGACAAGCACCTGTGTCTACCAAAAATCGCACGCCCGTTCCTGCATCGTGTAAAAAGAAAAGATTAGAAACACGGGAGGCCACCGCCACGAGCGATGGCCTACTTACACGTTTTTTGGCCACTGACAATCCTCGGCACATTTCTTCGCGGTTGCCCTGAATCTGAAGTGGTAGTACCAAAACTGCGGCGGATGGGAGGCAGTAAGTGGCTGTAGAAGTCGTTTGTTGGGGAGCGAGCGATTGGTGGGTGGTGGGTGGCTTTGTCTCCGCTTCGGCACATCACGGGGTAGGAGTGTATGTCCTACGGCATTCTTGTCAGCTTCGGTTGACGTTGAATAGGCATCTTCTTCGTCAGGGGTGGAGGCGTTGATGGAGGTCTTGAAGTGGCTGTCCATAAGCGCGTCGGCTTTGGTCATCAAGTCCTTTATAGGTAAACTATCGACATCGGGTATGGCAGCGAGTATAGGTCCGGGTAAACGGCGTATCCAAAGGGGACGAAGTAGGTTCACCTCATGAGGAGAGCCGTCTGCGGCAGGTTGAAGGCGAGCGATACTGGTCATTTCCCTGAGGGCAAGCGAAGCCCTTTGGTCCCCCAACGGTTGTTGAGAGAGCTAAAAAAGCTTTGCTATACGGGTGGCTGGCGACGGCGAGTACTGCTGCAGAAGGTATGTTTTGAGGGCTTCATACGCTATTGGGGTGTCTCCTTGTTCACAAAGCCAGTCGGATATTTCTGGGAAGGTGTCCTCGGGTATTGCCGCGAGAACCTAATCTGCTTTGGTGGTTGAGCGAGTCACGCCGTTGATGCGAAACTGGACTTCTGCGTGCTAAAACTAAGCAAACGCCTCTCCACTGGCGAACGGTGAAAGTTTCAATGGAACAGCCGCATCGCCAACTTCCGTAGAGTCCGTCATAGTACCAACGATGGAGGGGCGAGGGGGGTGGGGGTGGAAGGCGGTGGGAGCGAGTCGACTTCCGGGGTCACCAATGTTACGGCTGAGAGAAAGATTGACTCAAAGGCAGGATGCAATCAACTGAGTAACTTTATTAAAGAACACTCTCCTTTATATACAAAACCTCAAGGCAACAGGAAAATACATGTTCGAGAAAATGACAATGTTACATAAGCGACACGCAGACATGTCTATTCTAGTTCTTTTTAGTGCGAGGGAAGAGCGCAGATACAAGTGTAATATATACAAAATAATTTATGTACGATCGTGTGACACACGGTTGGTAAAAAATATATTTAGCTGTCACATCTCATAACAAACCAACACTTAAAATTAATAACTCTAGTAATGATTATTAAATGACAGAATAAGTGTAACTTAATATTTTTTAAAAAGATTTAATTATTGATCTCATACATGTATAAAATATTAATCACATCAATTAATTTCCCAAAAAAATCAAATAGTTTTACTCACAATTTGGCATTGACTATTGTCATAACTCTTGAATATTATTCGTACTGGATTTTTATTCTTTTAAGAAAATTGGTTGACACCAATAAATGCTGATAATTCACTCATATTTCCATCTATTAATATCCTTACAAGCCAAGCTTCAGCCCTGTTGGAAAAGTAAAATGCTAGAAGGATTTTACCTTTGTACATTCCATTCTGCTGTTCTCCTAGCACGATAAATGACAATCACCATTTCACGTGAATATGGATTAAAATTCCACATATGTATAATCTTCAGCTTTCAAGCAGGATTTGATCTCGATATGTGAAAACTTCCTGTTTGCCTGAGGTATGTTTTTTTTTTGTAAAAAGCTCGTACACTATTTAATTATATCTTTTGATTTGCTATAATTTGAAAATGGTTCTCTTGTCAGTGCTTTAGAAGCTGACTTTTATATAAAATTTCTGGGCAAAATTTTTAGGTGTCTTAAACTCCCTCTTCCTGATTCTGGTTTCGATTTACAATTAGCTTTCTGTCCAATAAATTCCTTATCACTTCCTTATAAACATAAATCTCTGGCATCATCGTTCAGTTAGATCTTTATGTCTTTTGTATGAGATATTTTCCATAATTTTGACCATTCTTTGCATTCAGATTTTTTTCCACACTATGCCATCCTGAATGTGCTATGACCAGAAAGTGGAATAATCTTCCTAGTATGGTGGTTGAATCAGTGGAACTTTACAAGTTTATACTTGCTGCAAATGCTTTTCGTTTCATAGTTGATATATTGCTTATCTATTTAACGTTTTTATTGATCTTAGCATACTTTAAATATCTTATATCATTTCTTATCTATTGGTTATTTACTACCTCTTCACTTTTGCATTGGGCTGCTTTCCCTCTTTGAACCCTTTGACTTGTTTCATTTTGCTTGTCCAAGTTGTGTTGTAGCTTGGCTGGTAATAATCATGGTAATGAAGTAGATTGTTAAAGAACTTTCATCAAACCTTCACGTGTGCCCCTGTTATCCTGCAAGAAGACCAATTTCTACAGCATGTAAAATGCCGAGCCTGTAAAGGGTTGGTGATAGGATTAACCATCGACTCTTGAATAAGAAGACAACCAAATTCAGAATCCTGAGCTTCATTGCTGAAGGAATATCTGCGACCAAATCGGATCCTCTTCCCATCTTAGGTGCAGGAATACTCTGTCTACAGAAGACTCATAAAGATCTGGTTCTACCAAGAATACCTGGCATGCACATTGTAATATCTCATTCCAGTCCTGTTCAAAAAAGTGTAATTTTCATCCAGAATAAATCCATCAGTTGACATTCTCTGACTACAAAAACCACCAACAACAAACTTCACATGACCGCAAACTCACCAACTAAGAAACAAGGCTGTCGAATACAAGGCCACAATCACAGCACCGACCATTAATAATCTACACAGAACCTATGACCAGATACCAACAAATTGAACCTAAACCAAGATTAAACTTGTGGAAGGCAAAATGGGAAAGCTTAGAATCAGACCTGGAGACTAGGATATCCAATATCAGCCAAGTCCCACAACAATATAATGACTTTCAATGACTGATTTAGGAAGTTTCAAAGAAACACATCCCAAGAGGCTGATGGAAGAGCTACATCGCAAGTCTCAATGAATAATGAAAAGAGCAGTACATGGAGTACACCAATGCATATAACGAAGATTCCTTTGCTGAAAATACCATGGAACTTGGAGAGGCACATCTGGGATCAATCAGAAATAAAAGAAAAGAACACTGGCATGAAGTATTAACCTCCATAGGTATGACCCATAACATAAAAAAATCCCAAACTTGGAAAAGAAACCCCAACCTATATTAACTGCCATAACCCCTAACTATGATGCTCACCAACTAATGTTGAACTGCGCGCCTCACGACAAACAGCAGGGTTGCTTAAAGTAAATGAGAGAGGGCATAGATCTTATCATACAAGACAGTGTTGATATTGTTGAAATATCAACTTTACACTTTAGAAGATCTAAATGCTGCCATAAAACATCTCAAATCTGGGAAGGCGGCCAGCATAGCTGGCATAACAATAGAAATGATCTTACATTTCGGAGACAAAACAAAAGCAGGGCTCCTGTTGATATTCATTTCCTGTGCAACGACCTACGAGATCCCAAGGATTTGGAGAGCAGTGGTCTTGCTGAAACCAGGGAGAGACCCATCATCCACAAAAAGTTTTCAACCAAACTCCTTATTGTGTATCCTTTACGAATTATACGAACAAATGATCCTAACCTGTATCCTACCAACTGTCAAGGAACAACTGTCGAAAGGACAAGCTGGTTTTAGACCAGGTTGATCCTGCTACAGTCATGTATTAAACCTGATGGAATACATTGAGGGTGGGTTTGAGAATCAGAAAATAACTGGTAAAGGGTTTATCACCCTTACCATACCCTATGACAACGTAAACAATAAAGCACTATTTATAAAGGTGGCTCAAACTATACGGAATACTATCATAATCCACATCATTGAATCACTTCTTAGTAATCGGCGATTCTTTGTGGAAATGGCTGTTGACTTGCTGGAGTGTGGACGCGTTATGAGGAGGTCCATTAGACACTCGCCCTGAGTTGTGTTTAAGCTTTCCGTTTCTCGCTTAGAATATCATTGAAAAGATATTAGTTATTCTTATAGAGAAACCTAAGTAATAAGAAACAGTAAACTATGCCTGTTACTAACTATTTCTGCCTCATATGTAAAAACACAGAGGGAGAACAGAAAAAATGGATAGGATGTGAATGTAATAGACTCTACCATAAGAAATGTGTGTCTTTAGTGATAAGCATCACTGATAATGAATGGAATAACTTAGATTGGTTATGCCACACACTACGTACGTGAAGCCAGACAAGCCAATTTAGTAAAATCAAAATTAAAGGAAGATGTGAACGTGAGGGATTTGGCCCTGAATGAACAAGATGTGAAAATAGATGACTTAGAGAACGAACTTGGGGACCTTAGCGCAGACGCAGCAAATTCCACCCAGACTACCAACCTCACTGAGAAAGTTAAAATTTTCGCCATGAATATGGAATCAATTAAAGCAACACTTTTAACATTGAGAGACATAAAACCGGAGAAACCAACTCTTGCTGACAAAGTTAAGGAAAAAAATCTGTTGATAATTAAATCAACCAATGCAACAACTAAAGTTACTGAAAGAAAACGAGAGGTTGAACAAGCACTTAAAGGCATTCCTATACTCAACACGTGGTCAACTACAAATGGAAATGTTGTTGTAAACTTTGCAAACAAAATGATCCGAGAACAGGCAGCAAACAAAACTCAGACATTGGTGGCTAACACTGAATGAGAAAAATCAGAAAACTAAAAGCAAAAATAATGATATGCAATGTGCACAATGATGAAGATGATGTTGTAAATTCTTTGATTCAAAGAAATAGCTGCATGGACCAAATACAAGATATAGAAGAGAAGATAAGTGTAGTCCTGAAGAAAAATGCCTCGGGGAGGGGGGGGGGGGGGAAATCACCTACTATGTGTTGAAATGTGATCCTGAAGTTCGGAGGGCTATTCATGATAATGGGGACGAAGTTTCGTTTCAATGGGGTATTTATAACATACGTAATAGCTACCACGTGATCACCTGCTACTACTGTCAGAGGTATGGACATCTTGAAAAAAATTGCAAGTTTAAAAATGAGGATAAAGTCTGCAGGAAATGTTCAGGAAAATATTCCACCAAGGAGTGTGATTTGCAAGTGTCAAAGTGTATAAACTGCACAAAGTTAAACAAACCAAGTGACAACATAATAAATTCTAGAGACTTATGACTTGGAATTGAAAAGACTAGCAGAAAATACTGATCATGGTTACCAAGGATGTCATAAACTGTGGCTATGTAGATATACAATCTATAGGCAATAAGACTATTAAAATTCGTGAATTGATAAATGAAAAATATTTGGATACACAAGCATTATCTGAAACATGGTTAAATAACTTGGACAAGGCAAAGATCACTGAAATGACACCCCCCCCCCCCAACCCATGCCTTCTTTCACATACCGAGAGAAGGTAGGTCTGGTGGGGGTGTCGGCTTCTCTTTATTCATAAAAGTTACTCAAATATCAAAATGTTGAAAAGAACTAGTATAACAAGCTTTGAATATATAGAAATAAACTTTACGCCAAAAAAAACAGAAAAAACATCCTTTGCAACAATCTACACACCTAGAACAAGCACTAGTATATTTTTTACCACAGTGACGATTTAACAGTAAATGAACAATACGCGATATGAAACGTTAAATACTCTGAGCGAACAAGGTAAAACGACAGTGGAGGTCCTGTAGAGAGTGGGGTTCCCTTCTGTATGGGACTGGAAAAGCATCCATCAAAGTAAAGTAAGTAAAGAAAAAGCAGATGATGGATACAAAACAACAGCCTTCCACAGGAGTCAGTATTGATACCGATGCTATTTAACATCTATATAACCAGCCCCAGTACCCGAACATCTACAGGTATATATATATATATATATATATATATATATATATATATATATATATATATATATATATATATATATATATATATATATATATATATATATATATGCAGGTGACTTGTGCATTTCCACACAATTGAACTACTTCACCACTATCATAGAAATACTGTCAAAGGCCCTGACTACCCTCTCCACCTACTACAGAAAGTTGCACCTCAATGACAATCCTAGCAAACACAAGTGTGTGACTTCTACTTGAACAATCATCTGGAAGACAGAAAGCTAAAGATCAAGTGGGGTGACAAAGAACTGGAAAATCTTCCCAACACAGTCTACTTAGGTGTCACCCTTGACAGAATGCTTTCCTTTAAAGAGAACACACACAAAAGCAAATATAAAGTAGCAACGGGGAGGGTTCAAAACTGATAATATGATAATCTTCACTCAGCGAAGCAGCTTTATCAAGTTTCTTCACCTCTCTCTCTCTCTCTCTCTCTCTCTCTCTCTCTCTCTCTCTCTCTCTCTCTCTCTCTCTCTCTCTCTCTCTCAAGTATGCCTCAATATGTTCAGGAATTCCTGGTATTATCAATTCTTCTAAATCAGCCATCTCCCTCACGTTAGCAGCCTCTGTCCATCTCTTAAACCAGTGTCATACCTTATAAGAATAACCCAGGAAAGTAATTTTCTCGTCTTTCCTCAAACTTTGGAACCTTTCATTTTAATATTCAGGGTTCATCTGATACACTTGCAGCACCCTCTTCTTCACTTCTTAATACTCCTTCCTTTAGTCCTGAGATGAGGAAAGGTATGCACTGCAGCTCTTCCCAATCAATACACTCTGCAATAACACAGTCCATTTATCTTCTGGCCATTTCATCGTCGATACAACCATTTCAAAATGATCGAACAACTCATCTGGATCCTCTTATGTGAGCCTTGGAATTAACCTCTGTGCATCCGACACATTAAACACGGGTTCGTACCTAGCAGGGCTGCCTCTGTCTGTGTGGCCTACTGTGGACGGGCGTTCAACAGCTCCAACTCTCGCGCATGTTGCGCAATCTCTCTTGCCTCTTCCTTCTCCTTATCTTATCGTTCAATCTTCTTCTTCTCGCTCTCTTTCTCTTTTTCTTTTCATTCTCTTTCTTTTTCTTCCATCCTCCTTGCATTTATTGCTTCTTCTTCCGGTCTTTCTTCTCGTCTTCCTTCCATTTCTTTTGCATATTGTGCTTCTTCTGCCACTATCTTCAACTTGAGCAAATTCTCCGCTGCAATTCGTCGAATCTCAGCTTCTACACCCCTATCTACTTTCATGCCTTCAGTTTGTTGGTTAACTGGTTCTTGTTTCTTTAAAAATTCTCCCTCAGTCTCCTCCAACAGCTCACGAGGGGCTACAATATTTTCTTCCGACAAGTTTCTCAAGTTTAGCAATGCTTCTAAGGCTAGACACTTGATTTGGGCTTTAATCATCCCACTGGTTGCATGGCCACCACATACCATTAAGATAGAGAGGCCCTGAGCTTCAGTTACATTAGTTTCTGACAATTCCTTAACATTTGGGTTATTCAAAAACTTGTACATTAAACTGTGCCATCTTGTAATTTAAAAATATTGAATATCTCTGCAAAAAGTATATCGTAACAATACACAAAATCCTATCAACACTGTAATGTTCAAAACCTTTAAAATGAAAACACGGCCCTGTTATCACCAATATTCAAAACAGACTTGCTTGATCCCAAGGGTCTGGTCAACAATAATATGATATTTGATGATGGCTCCCGAGTCTGGGCCCCAAAAATATCTTATACTATGACACGTGTCTGGGAACCAGACATATAATAAATATTACAGCTGGCAACATATAAAACCTCTCAAGTTACATTTCTAAATATTAGTACCCTAACTCTGACATAGTTCTATAACTCTCAGACAGCAATAAATAAAACATTGAATATCCAAAGGTCTCTTAGGTAGCCTATACTCAAAACAAAACTCGGTAATTATTCTTAGGAATTATTTAAAACTATTATTTACTACGATTCTTTACATGGTACGAACGAGGTTGTAATAAGTGCTGATGATTGAAATAAAATACTCTTCACAAAAATAAGTATATTCTATATGAATTAAAACACTTTGAAAGAATTTATATAAAAACCAAAGTAATCACTCGAAATATTAAGTCTGAACAAAATTTAGATTAAGACATATGTTACGATCTTTGAATTATATAATTACTTGACTTGAGATATTAAATCTGAATAAACATTAAAAGAAATAATTTCACTGAAAATTTTACAATCACTAGTTTGACTTGAAATTAAATCTGAATACAATATATAAATTTAATACTTAATGAAAATAGATAACCAGATCACGATACAAGTACCTATCACCTTACTACAGGGCCGTTTACAAAAACTCTAAGAGAATTTTTATATATACTCACTATGTTTACAAAAACTCATCACACCAAAACTTCGATATTTCACTGAACACTTTTAAAACACTACTCTGAGCTGTGTATGAGAGAGAGGTGGGGAGATGACTATGACTCAAGGCTGGAATTCCCTATCTATCTATGCAACCCTTGGGTCGCCTTTATATTTGAAATTTACCTACTTCCAGAATCTTCAAGAATCAAGATCTGGTAGCGTGGGGGGTTGGCCTAACGCTGACACAAGAGTTATCAACTAGATAAAAATGTTGAGAAGCGAACCCAGTGTTTTCCAGCAACTCTCAGATGTATACCAACGCACCCGCAAGACGACTTTCCCAGCTACCTTTTGTTCCCAAAATAAAAAAAGATGAAATCTATCACTAGATTTCATGAGAATTTTCCATAGCACATGGCACAATATCAGAACTGCGTATATCCTCTCAAATAAGATGCAGTACCTCATACAAAATATAAAAAAAAAACTCACATAAGACCTTCTTCGTATCTCATATGGGTTACATAACACTCTCAAACAGATTACGTAAGACTACGTAATAAACATACGTGAAATAAAAAGTTAATTCTTAGAAATAATGTAAATCTAAATACACTGCCATGAATAGAGAATACATTGAAATTGACCACAAAAGTCTTACATAATTTACAAAATAAACTTAGATCTAGACGAGAGGAACTCATCTTAAGAGCTTGCTAACCTCACTTTTATACACATATGAAAACATAATAAAATCATGAATAAACTACTGTATTTACTCTACACTAGACCACCTTTGTAAGAATAATACATATGTATATATATATATATATATATATGTGTGTGTGTGTGTGTGTGTGTGTGCATATATATATATATATATATATATAAATAAATATATATATATATATATATATATAAGATTGCCTTTCAAGTTTTAAGTTATGCATCAGAAAGTTGGAGCCTTACTAAATCCTTAGAACATAAGTGTGTTACAACTCAAAGAATTATGGGAAGAATAATGGTGGAAATAAAACTAAAAGACACATAAGGAGCAACATGGAAACAAGAGTAAGCTAAAGTAGAGGATATTATTCTAACAATATGTAAGAAAAAAAAATGGACATGGGCAGAGCATATAATGGGATGGACAGATAATAGGTGGACATTACAAATGCCAGAATGTGTCCCTAGATATTGCGAAAAAAGCAGGGAAAGGAAGCGCAGATGATGGATTGATGAAATAAACCCCTTCTGTCCGATGACGCTGTTATACTTAAAAAAAAAAAAAAAAAAAAAAAAAAAAAAAAAAAAAAAAAAAAAAAAAAAAAAAAAAAAAACAGGCCTGCTAATGCAGACAGTGATGTCAAGCAGGGTTGCCAGATGGAGAAAACTTCCTACGGCCAAATTATTTTCATATCACGGCCAAATCGGCCAAACTAATTTTAGTTTACAGCCAAATTTATTATTACATTATAGATACAATTATCATTATTATTATCACTACTATTATAATTGCGGTATTAATTGAAACAATGTATATATAGATTATAGAAGGCTATAGATATCCATGAGTATCAGCTGGTAATCCTTCACATTTTTGGCATGATTTCATTTGCTGTAACAGCACCATGTACGGTAAATATCACGTTAGATATATTCACATGCACACACAACGACATAGGAGCTTAAATATATAAAATGCATGTGTATGTGAACCCATAATAATTTAAACTTCATATACAGATCAGTGGTAAATATACAGTATATATATATATGAGAGAGAGAGAGAGAGAGAGAGAGAGAGAGAGAGAGAGAGAGTTTATAATGCTTTGGAAATTATACGCAGTGTATATTTGAATAAGCCTTATATATATATATATATATATATATTACATAGCCATTCACACCTAAGACATTTATTGAAAGAGGTGTTCTTACCTTATTTTCAATTCCAAGGTGTAGAGAGGTAGGTGTATTGTGGAAATAAAATGGTCTTAATCATAAAGATATGCAATAATTTCAGTTCTTGTTTTTTTCATGCATCATATATTTCTAATGATTTCAAATATTGTCTTAAACTGTTCATTTCTTGGATTTTCACTGAGTAAGCAATATTTACAATATTCTTTTTCACAACCAATTCATATTCAAAATTACTAGGATATCAACTTCATTTTCGTCCTCTACACCCTCCTGCTCATACATATTTACCGAGTTAAAAAGCTCTAAAATGTTCTGGGTTATTTTAAGGTCTCAGCAACATTTCCCTTGAAACTGGAGATGTGTACGAATTCTTAACATAGCCGTCTACATTGTTGATCTCATTCAATTTTGTAGTTTCGTTTTAACACAAGTTACAGAAGAGAAGATCCTTTTGACAACAGAATTGCTGGTGGGTGTTGTGACATAATTACCCAATTCTTTGAAAGGCCTGTTACCAGACCAAAAAGAGACTGCATCACTGGGAATCTTGCCATTAAAAACAGACTCTTCTGCCCATGACAAATGCAATATTTTTCTGCATTGCTGATCTATGTCATCTCCGTTACTTCTTCTTAAGTGTGGCAATGGAAGATCTTTAAAGGCCACAAGATCAGTTTAACTCAATACCTTACAAGGAGAAAATGCACTAAGTCCTTAGAATATTGCTGTTGATGCTGGGAGTCTACTTTCCATTTGTTTTAAAGCCTCACAAACGAAACTTGCATATCGATGCCTAATCTCATTTGTATTTTGTACCACATTATTTGAGTTATTTTCTGTTTCTATATATGCATTCAGTTCCTGGGTAAATTTAGCACCATAATCGATCTTGATTATTGGTAAGAATTCTCCACTTTTGTTAAGTACTCTATTCAGTAGAATTTTATGGTTAAGAAGTAACTCTTTTTCTAAGCCTTCAGAATCGGCATTGTTAGCATGGAAAAGTGCATCAAGTCTCTCAAAATCTGTAACTATTGGTGACACAGAGTGAAAGTACAAAAGATTTCTTTGATTTTTTAACATATTCAATATTCTTGCTTTGTAGCGACAGGATGCATCTGCATTCGGTAAAGCAACTGAAAAATAAGCTTTCAATTCCTCCTAGTTTACGGTGATATTATATATGATCTTTCTTCTTACCAACCATCGTGTATTTGAGAGTTTTTGAAATGGGAGGGGTGTTCCTTTTCTCTTTTCATTTGCATCCATAACCACAAACAGTTCTTTGAAAGATTCTCTTCGTATGATACTCTTATTGAACCATTTAGGAACTTCGTGCAACGATATCCTGAGCTAGAGAGTAATTTGTCGAATGCCTTTAAATGCAGAGTGCGAGGGAATGGCAAACACACTTGTTGAGTTGATAGTTAGGTGATTTTTCTTTTACTCTTGACCACACATAATTATATTCGCCTATCATTGCTGAAGCCCCCATCACTTCCATAACCAACACAATTAGACCACTCAAGCCCCATATTTTCCAAGCTGTTGTCCAAGGTCACAAATAATTCATGGCTAGTTGCTACAACAACGGGTGCGAGGGCCTCCAAAATCGGTCATAATAGTCGACTTTGATTCACTGTAATATCTGATAACAATACACAAATGTTTGTCTGTAGCCACATCTGCGCTTTCATCAATAAGTAGACTAAACTTTTTTCCAGGTGCATCATCTTTAAAATCTTTGAATAGTGATGGGGATACTACTTTGGAAATTATCATGCTACATTTAGTACGATGGAGCTGAAGGTTCTCTAATGCACTACCTTTACCGTTTCTTTTTACTATTTCCCCCACATGCTCAACACTAGCTGCTGTGTAATGACAAGCAATGGCAACTGCAAGTTCTGTTTTAATACGCTTTTTTTCTGAGTCCTGTTTATTAAAGATTTTCACTGGCAGTGGTTGGCACATTGCTGAAGAATTTACCCTGCTCAGGTGCCCTTTGGTTTTTCATGATCAGCAAGTCGAGATATTTTTGGGGCTATGGTAGTCTTACATAGTTTGCAAA
>NC_090732.1:67119695-67124695 GCF_036898095.1 Palaemon carinicauda
TTTCCTCCAAGATGACTCATATTGCCTTCTAGTAGATTTGCATTTATATTCCTCAATGAAGTCTATACTGGCTTTCGAAATCCCGAAACTCTTTCTCACCGCTAGGAGAGAAAATCATGAACTGCAGGGTCCGGGTTTTCTGTAATGAAGCGCAGACAGTTGACTTCTGGACTCGCTGGGTCAGAACTGGATCTGGTAGTGGTACAAACTTCAGCTACAGTTCCAATGCCAGGAGGAACCACACGCTGTTCGGCCACTTGTGGGCCACTATTGCCGCTACCCTTTGAAGGATCTCAGTTTGTTGAGGACCCTCAACAGAAGGTTGTGAGGAGGGAACAGATAAATCTTGGACCATCTGTTCCAGTCGAGGGACATCGCGTCCACTGCTTCCGCTAAGGGGTCCTCGTACGGGGCACGTACAGGGGCAACTTCTTGTTGTCTTTCGTCGCAAAGAGGTCTATCTGCAGTTCTGGGACTGATTCAGAATGAAGGAGAATGATCCTGCGTCTAAGGACCATTCTGACTCTATCGGTGTGAACCTGGATAGAGCGTCCGCTGTCACATTGCGGACTCCTTGAAGGTGAACTGCCGACAGGTACCACTTCTTCTTTTCCGCCAATCGGAAGACGGCCAACATCACCTGGTTGAGAGGTGGTGACCTCGATCCTTGTCGATTCAAGTATCTTACAACTACCTCGCTGTCTATTACCACTTTATGTGGAACGAATGACGCGGGGAGACTTTCTTTAAGGTAAGGAGCACTGCCCTAGCTTCTAGAAAGTTTTATGAGAAAGGTCTTGAATAGCCTGGACCAAGTCCCCTGGACTTTTTTCCGATGAGAGTGACCTCCCCATCCCTCCTATGAGGCGTCTGAGTGAATCGTCACCGACGGGGAAGGTGGCTGAAGAAGAACCTGACTTCTTTAGATGTCTGGCTTGGGACCAAGGCCTGAGAAGAGTACTTAGCCGAAGCGGCTGGTCTTCTCAGATCTCTTCACGCGTTTGATGCATAACTTCTCCAAACTCCGATTGCATCCTTTAGCTGTGCTCTTAGCACTGGGTCTGTCAACGAAGCAAACTGGAGAGAGCGCAGTACTCTCTCCTGCTCGTGTCTAGATATCCTTTCGGAATCTTGAAGTCTCTTGACAGAACCCGCTATCTCCTTCCTTTTCTACGCTGGGTGGAGAAACGGTGTGACAAAAGGTCCCAGTGGATCTTAGCCACTGGAACTTTTGAGATGGAGAAAGTCGAGACTTTTTCTGTTGATCTTGAAGCCTAGGTACTCTAGGAACTGGATCACTGACTGGAAGCTTGCAAGCATTCTGTCTCGGATGCTGCCCCACACCAACCAGTCGTCCAGGTAGGCTACTACCTGAATTCCCTTTAGGCGAAATTGTTTGAGAGCTACGCTCGCAAGCTTCGTAAAAATCCTTGGGGCTATGTTTAGCCCGAATGGCATGGCTCCGAAGGCGTATAGTCTTCGCTGTAACCTGAACCCTAGGTAGGGGGAGAGTCGATGGCTAATTGGAATGTGCCAGTAGGCATCTGACAAGTCTATAGAGACGGAATATGCCCTCTTGGGCAGTAAGGTCCTTATGTGTTGCAGTGTTAGCATTTTGAATTTGCAATTCACTATGAACTTGTTAAGTGGTGACAAGTCCAGAATGACTCTGAGCTTTTCCGAGTCTTTCTTGGGAACACAAAACAGCCTCCCTTAGAAATTGATGGGCTTCACCCTTTTTCTCCAACCGTTCTTGAACGTACTCCTCCATAACGGGGGTGGAGTGTTGGAAAAAACCGAAGGTACGGGGGTGGAGTGCTGTACCAGCTCCCGCCCAATCCATTCTTGAGTAGGCTGTGGGCCCAGGGATCGAAGGTCCACCGATCCCGAAATTTCAGAAGTCTCCCTCCTACCGGTATCACCTCACTTGGACTGCCGTCCTGAGGTCTTGCCTTCCTGACCACGACCACCCCCTGAATCCCCTTCCCCTTGAGGGGCGTCTAGACGAGCCTCTGGCTGCTCCTCTAGGCTTTGCTCGGAAGGAAGTAGACTGCCCTTCGAACGCTGGGGTGAATGCCGTGGACTGTGTCGACACGGCCTGGGGTACCCACTGAAAGGTGGTCGGGGTTTGTGCCACGATCTGGGGCACTGGGGCAATGGCAATTGCAGTTGCTGTTGCTGTCTAAGAGGCTTGGCTGGCCGAGACGGTAGCCTAGTCCTCATAGTCTTCCTCTTTGGTTGAGGACCCTCATCCGGGGAAGACTTTCTTTTGATAGCCAGGTCCCACTTCTGGAGAAGGTTTCTATTCTCCAAGGTGGCTTTATCAAAAACTTCTTTGACCAAGTCGGTAGGGAAAAAGGTCTTTTCCCCAAATGTTGGAGGAGATTAGTTTCTTTAGCTCGTGCCTCACTGTAGCCGAGGTAAACACGAACTCCCTACAAGCTCTCCTTGCCTTGACGAAGCCATAAAGGTCCTTCGTCACTGTGGCCAGATGAGGCTTGGCCACTACCATGAACATTTCATGGACCTTGGGGTCACTTGCCATCGTCTCGAGAGTAGTCTGAAGAGACATTGAGGCAGTCAGTCTTTCTTTTGTATCGAACTCACTTCGCAAAAGAAAGTCAGACAGCTTAGGGAGGTCCTTGCCGAACTGACGTCCGGCAATATCAGCCTCCAACTTTCCCACTTAGAACGTAAGATGGACGTCCTTCCAATCTTTGTGGTCCATAGGCAGGGCCAGCGACAAGGGTTTACACTCCTCTAGGGAGGGGCAAGACTTGCCGGCCTCGATTGCTTTTAGTACAGCCAGAAACCTTTTCTGTAAAAGGGGGAAGGCTCTAGTAGGCGAGGACACAAAGGAAGGGAGCTTCCTATTCAATGCAGCTACCTTTGAGTTAGAGAAGCCCCTCTCTTTCATCGAAGATGAAAGTAGAGCTTGAGCCTTAGCATGTCATCACTATGACCTCCTTCGGCTCTGCCTCCTCCTTTGAAGCTGGTTCCTTCCTCAGCCGGACCTAACAGTCCGGATATGGTGCCTTGCTGGGCCAGAATTCCACCCTCCAGGGGAACTGAGCCCAGCATATCCGAGATGACGATCTTTCCAGTCGTCATCGACATGTGCTCAGCATACCTCCATGGGTTAGCATCCGAGCACAAAGGAAGGTCTTTCACATTGAGCTTTTCTGGGGCCCATGTGATTCTGCAAGGCACTGCATTCGCAGTTCCATTGCAGCCGCCTTCTCCTGATTCTCATTCTGCATTTGTTGGATCATTCCAACAATAGAAGAGAGGCCTGTCCCAGCTCTACTGGGAGACCGCCGATGTAGAGGGGCTTGAACTTCATCCTGGGCTTCTGCAAGGAGGTCTTCCTCCTGACACCCGTCCACATCAGATATCCTGTCATTTAGCTGGATGTCTTGCATCGCGACCGCGACATCAGCATCCACCTGGATCTGAACTTAGGGGATCTCCTCTTGAGGCTGGGGAATCACTGCATCAGCTGATGCCTTAGGGAAAAGATACGCCCTCATCTTCTCACTTGGAAGATAAGGGCCAGAAGTGTACTTTTGGAAGCCCCTTACCCAGGTACGAAGCTTCTTCCTAGCTATTTAAATGTCTCATTAATCAGGTTAGTGCACACAGTACATACCTGAGGGTCCCAATACCAGAGATCATCCTTGGAGACAGCGTATGCTGCGTGTCTCCTACAAAACTCATGTCCGCAGAGGTTCTTGCTACTGACATTGCAGAAAGCACTTCCCCACTTCGGAGTGTCCTTCTGTAAAGAGAAGAAATTTCCATGAGTATCAAGTGAACTATGTATCACTGGATATGCATAGTATAGCATAACAATTCAGAAATTAAAGACACACACTTGTTTCCCTCACAACCCATTGCTGCAGCCTTCCAGATAATAAAATCAAAATGGTTTATCTCTACTAGAGTAACCAATGCAAAGTTTCCAGAGGAAACAGGTGGAGCTCACACCTAGGCAATGATTTTAAAATCCGGGATAATAGACAGGGAAGAACTCTGCTTCTTGTCTGAAGGCAACAGCAAAGGGCCGTGCAAGAAAACACAATAGTGTTAGAAGATACAGTGCTGTACCTAAACTTTTACTATAGTTTTCTTCTTACTGTATATGCTATACAGAAGAATACTAGTACAGTATAGGAGGATGTGTGCCGGCCTGCCTTTGCCGGCCGGCACACACCACAATTAGCTTTAAAGTATACTACTTAACAGCTATAGGGCGGCAGCCCTCTGGTTCAAATGCCTGTGCCCGGCGGCAGCAGCTGCCGGCCAGCAACAGCCAGTGTTGGCCGGCAATGATTGCCGGCCAGCAACTACACAAGGTAGTACCCAGCTGCCGGCCACACTCTTGGTGGCCGGCAGACAAGGACTGACATAAGCCGGCCGGCAAAGGTACAAGACCGATGCCAGCCGGCAGCAAAAGAACCAGAAGACTACACCTGCCCGGCTGCCGGCCTCATAGGCCGGCAGCCGGCCTCATAGGCCGGCAGCCGGGACAGGTACAGCACTAGAAGAAAATAGAATGGATGCCGGGATAAGAGTGTACACAACCCCCCAAGCCCGGCAACCGAAA
Organism: Palaemon carinicauda; assembly: GCF_036898095.1. NCBI lineage: Eukaryota > Metazoa > Arthropoda > Malacostraca > Decapoda > Palaemonidae > Palaemon > Palaemon carinicauda. Next base: position 67,124,302 of record NC_090732.1, read on the forward strand.
GAGTGCATATAAGGAAGGGGAGAAACTTAATTCAGGCTTCCTTGACCAATGCCGTCCGGCTCTGCCGGCAGGCATGGATGAGGGACCAAGAGAGGTCCGGGCAGCACTCGAAAACATAAGACCAGCATCTCTGCCGGCCGGCAATGGGCTTAGTCAATTCCATATCCCAACCTATACTAGGTCCAGAAGTAGAATGACATACAGTACAGTAATACCCCTGCCGGCCAGCTCTGCGGCCGGCAAGGTACAGTACAGTAATGGCTAGGCCATTACGGAGATAGAGGGGGAAGGGACAAGAGGGTCCTGCCAACCTTGCTTTAGTGACAGATCACCCGCAGCCAAGAACTTTGTCTTAGCCTAAGGGAGATCTAAGGGAAAGGGCCAGCGCAGTGGT
>NC_090732.1:67133328-67135828 GCF_036898095.1 Palaemon carinicauda
TGGCTTTTTCACTTGTAGCTGTTAGGAAAAAGGAAGGCTCGGTAAGATTGTGTGTTGATTATAGGAAATTGAATGCAGTCACTAAGGATAATGCATTTCCATTGCCCTCGATCGAAGAATTACTGTTGATATGAAGTCTGGATACTATCAAATACCCATTCAAGAAGACAGTAAATGTAAAACGGCATTTATAGCTAACAATGAACTATTTTATTTTAATTTTCTTAATTTCTTTGTTAAAAATGCTCCAAGTCATTTCTCTAGAGCAATGATGGTGGTTGTGTCTCCCTTAATTGGCCATAATGTTCTTGCTTATTTAGTCGATATCATAATTACAGGTTAAACAGTCGAAGACATTAATAATAATATTCGTAAAGTTTTAGAAGCATTGCGGCATAATGGTACGAAGATAAATTTGTCAAAGTGCACATTTTTCTGTAAACAGGTCAAATTTTTAGGTCACATAATAACCCCAGAAAGTATCCAGCCCCGCCCAAGTAAAGTAGAAACTATCAGAGATTTCCCCCAGGCCACATACCCCTAAGGAAATAACTGGGTTCCATGGGCTTGCTGGGTATTACCATAAATTCATACATGGTTTTTGAGAGATAGCGATACCCTTAAATGCTGTAAAGAAACAAAAAGTAATAAAATGGGGAGTGGAAGAAGAAAGGGCCTTTAACCATTTGAAAGCAGCCTTAACTAGCAATGACTTACTCGTATATCCTAGATTTGATCGCCCATTTTTAGTAACAACAGATGCAAGTAGCTTAGCTGCTGATTGCGTAGTTTCTCAACGAGATGATAAAGGTAGAGAGCGACCCATTTGTTTTGCTTCCAGGGCAATGAAAGGGGCAGGAAAGAATTATAGTACATTTGGTCGAGAGGCTTTGGCTATTCTTTGGGTTCTAGAGAGGCATTGGTTCTTTTTATTAGGTCAGTCGATTGAGTTGCAAAGTGATCATCGCCCCTTATTTGGCTTGTTTTTTAAAGGAGATTTGACCTCTGGACAAGCGAGATGGATTGAAAGATTGTTAGAGTTTAATATAAAGGTTTTCACCACATAGAAGGTAAAGCTAACAAGGTGGCTGATGCCCTCTCTAGAGGTAGAGTAATAGGAGTTACAACTAGGGCACAAAAGAGGAACGAAGATTGTTACCAAAATAGTGAAGACCCCCATCAAAATAGAGAAAATAGAGAATGGGATGTGAATTCACCCAAGGAGCAATCAGAAAATGGGCTCAGAGAGAGAGAGAGAGAGAGAGAGAGAGAGAGAAAGCGATGAGAGCGGTGAAGGTGAATATATGTGGGTGGCTGAGGACATGACCAGGGGTGTCCAGAATGAATGCCCTGATGATACAGGTGTGATTGACTTGGGAGGTCTGGATATAGAAGAAGTCCAAGAGGGACAGAAAAAAGAGGAAGGAAGGGAAAAAGAGCGAGCAGTGATTAAAGGGGAATCATAGAGTTATCCATCATTTCTGAATGTGCCTCATGAGAATATTTCTATAGAAAATGATAACTTATATTATGCTTACGAGAAGAGGGGAGGGGAATTTTGTGCACGTGTAGTTTTTCTTCCCTCTTTAATTGATCGAGCCATCCACATTGTACATGCAAGACCGTAAGCAGGGTATCTAGGGATTGATAGAACATTAAGGAAAGCACATGAATCCTTCTTTTGGTTAGGAATGAAAAAATCTATAGAAAATTATATGAAATATTGTCATGCTTGTAACTGTTTCAAAAAACATAAAAGCACCGTACTGGAAGTTAGAAAATGACCTGCGATTCCTATTAAGTTTTATAGGGTGCATATGGATGTGGTAGGACCATTTCCTACTGGGTTAACACTACATAAGTATATATGTGCACTTGTGGATGCATCTACTCGGTACACTTATACTTATGCAATGTTGGATAAATCAGTAAATTCATTATCCCAGTTGCTGTGCTCTTTCATTGCTAGATTTTGTTGCCCAAAAATTTTGATAAGTGATAATGGTCTCGAGTTTATAAATAAGGTGCTGAAATCGGTCACGGACTTGATGAAAATTGAAAACCTTTCAGTGACTGCATATAGGCCTTCAGCTAATGGCTTAGTGGAATCGCATAATAAGGAAGTAGTGCGAATCTTACGTTACTTATTGGCGGATGACCCCCTTCATTGGCACTCCATGCTTCCTACAGCTGAGCTAGCTTTGAACATTGCATAAAATGCTTCGCTCAGGGACACGCTTTTCATTTTAGTGTATTGACAGGATCCTGTGTTACCATGCACAAGCCTGATTAATTCTCAACAGTTGCCAAATTATTCAACTGAGCAATACCGTGTATATTTACTAAACCTCTTGAGGATAGTAATGAACACCACTGAAAGGTTTTTCAAAAGAGCTAATAAAAAACACAGCTCAAAGTATGATGGTTGGTTCAAAACCGCACCGCTAAAAGTATTTGTGGGTGATCGTGTGTATTTGAAATGACTACAACCTAGAAAAAA
>NC_090732.1:67143328-67180828 GCF_036898095.1 Palaemon carinicauda
CAAAATCATGTTTATGTTCTTTGTCATTTAAAATGGTTACACTAAGTGACAGATGCCTGACATCGTGTGAAGCAAATTATTTAAATTCTTTAATACTATCAATTATCATATATTTCGGAACTAATTTTTGGATTGATCACATAAACAGCAAAGGCACAGTATCATTTATATGAAGACAACATCAGTTTACATAGATTTAAAAAAAAAAAAAAAAGATACACGTTATGGTTAGAAATAAAATGTGGCACGAATGACAATACAGCCAGAGGGGAAAATAAACCTCTTTGCTTCGCAGAAAAGGATTCAGCAGATGTTTCCGAATATAAGTGATAAGATACGGCCTGCATCTCTCATATAATATGTGGCCTTCATCCTTAGAATTCTAATATCACTTCGGAATATCAAGTAATCCTGTCCCTGCTGTTCTGAATGCATCTTTTTTTCTTTCTTTTTATGTACATATATATATATATATATATATATATAGTATATCTATATTTATATATATATATGTATATATAAATATATACATAAATATATACATATATACTTATATATACACACACACACACACACACACATATATATATATATATATATATATATATATATATATATGTATATATATAAATATATACATATATACTTAAATATACACACACACACATATATACTGTATATATATATATATATATATACTGTATATTTACACACATATATATATATATATATATATATCGTCCTGAAGAAGGATGGCCTCCAGTGTTTGCCAGATCCCGGCGTCTGGCACAGGATAATTTGGGAGCCGCTAAACAAACATTCACTGAAATGGAAAATATGATTCTAGCCTATTTTCATAATGCTTACACATCATCCTCAAGAGGGATGGCTCCCTGCACCATTGTGGTGATTACATGTGTTTGAATGTGCAGAGAAAACTTGATCACTACCCCATCCCAAACATCACCGATGTTATCTCCTACTTGCACAAAGTGAAGGTGTTTTCCCCTCTCGACCTCTTGAAGATGTATTATCCGGGCCCCTTTAACCTAAAAGACATCGCCAAGACTGCCATCACCACCATCTTCGGTATATAACTATTCAATTACTCATGACTTGGCCTTCGTAATGCAGGGAATACTATCCAACGCCTCATGGATAGTATCTTAGGAGACCCTAACCTTTTGTGTATGTTAGATGGATGATATACCTGTGTTCTCTTTCTCCAAAGAAGAACACTTCCGTCACCTATGGATCACTATTGACAGCCTAAAACAAAATGGTCTTGCAGTCTGATACAACGAGTGTACCTTTGGCGCAAACGAAATATCATTCTGATGGCACTGCTTCACTCCTGAAAACATCCTCATCCTACCTGAGAAGGTATCAGCTCTTCAGGAACTTCACCATAGCCTCCATCATCAAAGCACTACATCTCCCTCAAGAGCAAGACAAAACACCTGAAGTGGGGTCATCTTCAAGATTTGGCCTTCTACAAAGCAAGGAATGCCCTATCAAATGATGCTGCTCTCACCTTTCCTGTGCCACATGCCCTCTTCACTGTTGCCAGCGACATTGTTATTGGCAGTACTCGAGCTGATGGTCAATGACTTGCCCCGCTCATAGGTTTTCATCAGTAGATAACTGTCCAATGTGGAATTCTGTAACTCTACCTTTTACCTGGAATTCCTGGTGGTGAATTTGGTTCTCCATCATTTCACCACTTCTTAGAAGGTATGCCCTTCATTATTCATATGTACCACATGCCTCTGGGGCACACTATCATTCAACACTCTGATGCTAGGTCTGCATGTCAACACTGACACTTTTGTGCCATGGCGACTGAATACAGCAGCACTCTTCAAGACGTTCCATGGAAAATGAATCCTGTTGCTAATATCCTGTCAAAATACACACTGGCCATCATTCACCTGGGAATTGATTACAATGCCTTGACAGAAGTCCAAAGAAAAGATCTAAAGTACCATGCATGTAGGACATCCTGCACATTCTTCCTTTGGGGAGATGTCACCCTCGATAACTCCAATACTACCCTTCTTGGTGACATCATTAGTTGTAATCCACGACCATAGATACCTACCCTCTACAGCGACAAGTGTTTGATATCCTCCATGGTCTTACACATCATTTACGCTGATCTACTACACAGATACTGAAGAAGATCATTTTACATGTCCTTACAAAGGAAGCTAAGGATTGAGTCCGCGCTTGTGCTTCATACAAAATTTCAAAAGTACATCAACACAAGGAATCAGGATTGGATACCTTTCCTCAACCTCAGTGTTGTATTTTCCCACTTTCATGTCGACCTTGTTGGTCCCCTACCACCACTAAAAGGACACTGTTATCTGTTTACTGTCACAGACTACTCCACTCATTAGTATGAAGTCATCCCCATGTGTTATATATTCAATAAATTTATGTATATTGTATTGTAAACCTTGTGATAATGGCTTATTTTTTCATATTTGATATAAAAATAAAAAAAAATTCGTGATTAGGAAATATCTTTGTATTCTGGAATGAGAGTTTTAGATTCCACTTTGAAGCTAGCCGTCTGATGAGTGAGTACTACATCATGATTCAAGTATGGATCTCTGGCACAGTGTCAGGTTGTGCTCTGCTAGTCCTGGGCGCGTCTAGTACGTCAGAAACATTTGCGAGTATTGGTCCCTCGTATGTAAAGGACACGTGACAAGTGAGAGGAGGAGACCTGACTGAACACTACTCCTAAGTGGAGGCATTTCACCTACATAAACTGTGACCTGGAATTTGTTACTGAACATATAGCGATATAGTATCTTAAAGAAGATAAAGAAGCTAAAAAATAAAACTGTTCCACATCAGTAGCTGTGTTCCTACATATCAAATTTTTATATCTAAAACTAAGCAACTTTATCTGTCCCTCGCTGCATAGGAGTTTATGAAGTCAACTCAAGACCTACTACTTTATTAAAACACGTGCGCACACATACACACACACTCACACACACACACACACACACACACACACACATATATATATATATATATATATATATATATATATATATATACACAAACATATATATATATATATATATATATATATATATATATATATATATATATATATATATATATATATATATATATATATATATATATATATATATATATATATATATATATATATACTTGGTGTATCTTGTATATATACTGTATATACTTGTGTTAAATCTTAAATATAGTTATTATATTTAATGCATGCTGGCTATCGTTTTCCTTTCTTGATAATGTTTTTCTATTGTTTGATAAACCTTTTGAGTAGATTTTGCATAATCTACGTCATGTACAATAGTTAAAGTTAACAGAATGGGGAGCCTTTCTGCGAGATCTTAATTGTTATCCTATTTATAATTCAAAAATTGTTCGTAAAGTAACCCTTTGTTAATTGAATAAAATAGTCAGCAAACATGTCAGAGTTTAAAACATCTGAGTTTTTGGATAAATTTTGTGAGGATCCACAAATTGAAAAATTAAGTGATCTAAAAAAATAAAGCTTAGTGAGTTTAGGTAAATGTTTTGAGCTTAATGTTAAAAATTCAATGAAGAAAGAGGATATTAAACATAAGTTAATACAATATTTGGTTGAAGACGATGTGTTACCTCAGGATATGCATCGTATATATACGATGCATAGGGAGTCAGTGTGTTCTGATTTACCAGCTGTAGAAATTGAAAGACTTAAAATAGATGCTAGTTTAAGAGATAAGTCAAATGCTCAGGCTCGAGAGAAAGATTTAGAAGCCAACCAACCGTGAGAGAAGAGAGGCAGAGTTAAAACGTGAACTGTTAGAAGCCGAGTTCGAACGAGAGGGGGTAGAAGCTGAGTGTGAGAAAAGATAAACCGAGTTTAAACGTGAACTATTACAAGCTGAGAAAAACCTTCGTGAATTAAATGTTCAGAAAGAGTTAGAACTTGAAAAAATTAGGCAACCGGATCCTCATGAAGTAAGTAAATCTAGATAAGATATTTTCAACTAATATAGAGTTGAGCCTCCTTTTAATGAAAAGGATTTAGATGAATATTTTGTCTGTTTTTAGAGAAAAGCTAAAAAGTGTAGGGGGCCAGTAGAAAATTGGGCTTATATGTTATCATGAGTTTTGTGTGGTAGGACACAAAATATTTATGCTTCTATTCCTGAGGATACATGTCGGGAGTTTCGAACTGATCATTCGAAATCCCCGCCATTTAACTCCACAAACGTTGCGTTAAATTAGGGTAAGACTGGAAGATCTCACGGGCGTTTCTATGAATGAGTGCTGTCCAATACGTGACGGTATTGTGGCGTAAATTTCAACCACCTGGTGGGGAAGGAGCGGGTGTCAGAGAAATGAAGTTTTTATTATTTACAAATTACAAAAATGATATTGTATTGGTTTACCACGGTAAAAATATCGATGTATATGTTTAGAGCCAAGGACTCTAGTTTTTTGGATTCTGGCAAATTATAGCCTTCAGCCGAAGTATTGAGTCTACCCTTTGATCTGACGTAGGACTTTGACTGTTTCTCTGTCTTGTGGTCGATAAAGAAACTCTATCAAACCCCTTATTGAATAAATAAAGTAAGAGTTCCCGCGCATCTCACAAGGACACTTTAGTTAGCGCGGGAGACAGTAGTTTTCCTCGGAGCTGTCCGGAGCGACGCTCGTTCATTCCTGCCTAAAGATCCATCCAACTAAGTGAGTACCCCTATGAGTTTGTGAGTCTCTCTGTCTCTGGCTCCTATCTACCGCGATACCAGGTCTGTTCCTTTTGTGAGTGTGAATATGTACATTTGTATCGCTCTGTAAACTTTTCATCCCTGGGATTGGGGATTTGTTTTATGCCTCAAATAATGCCTGTAGGCATTGGTATGTGATTTACCTTAGATTCATTATTATATTCTCGAAACTTCGTCTTATTTAGTCCAACGTGGACTCTGTGTTTCATGAGCACATGTTGCAAACCCCCTAAGGGTGACAGATCAAACTTTCAATTGCCTGAATTGTTATTGTGTGTGTTTTTTCCTTTATCAAATGATTATTTTTGTAATAAACTTAAAATTGTGATCATATTTTATTGAAACTCCTGAATAGTTTTGGAAAGCAAACCTATTCAAGGTCTTGTCATCGGCCCATTCCATCGGGCCTAGAATCATTAATTTCAATAAGTCGAAGAAAAATTCACGACAATACAGTTGACGATAATGAATTCTTGAAAAATGCTATTTTATAGACCTATGAATTAACTCCCGAAGCTTAAAGGATGAAGGTTAGAAGTCGAGCAAAACAATATAAACAGACATATGTAGAATTTAGTAGAAAACAGTCCGATTGGTTTGATAAATGGTGTAAAGAAGTGTAGGGATGATTTTAATATATTAAGAGAAAGTATTTCAATTAGACACTAAGAATCGCATTAGAGAAAATATTTAGGTATACTTGAATGAGAGAAAGTTATCTAACCTTCGTGAAACCGCTGTATGTGCTGATGATTATGTAGTGGCTCACAAAGGTCTAATTTTGATTCACATATCAAGTCTCAAAGCAGCAGTTTTAATAGCAATTCTATTACTAGCACTTCTGTAATATGTAATTATTGTAAAACACCAAGTCACACGGTGTCTGAATGTTTTAAGATGAAAAGGAAAGAATAAGCTAGACCTGTAGCTATTGTACCTCTACCAAAGTCTTGTTATAGTGTGCTACCGATAGAGGTTAACACTATAAATGACCATGGTTTTGTCAGGAAGCCTGTTAATTCCAGTGTCTGTTTCAGACCTGTTGATAAGGTTTTCCAGCCCCGCACTGCTAAAGGGTTTGTTGCTGTGGATGGTGTTTCACTGCACCCTGTTTTTATCCTGCGTGAGACAGGTTGTGCCCAGTCACTTGTTTTGAGTATTCGTTTATTGGGAAGCACGCTCCAGTTCGTTGGGTATGAGGTGGTCATATTAGCGTTCCTTGCATCGTATAGATCTTCATTGTGACTAGTTATCAGGGACTGTTGTTGTTGGTGTGGTTTCCGAATTGCCCATTAATGGCGTTCAATTTCTGCATGGTAATGACTTGGTAGATGAGAATGTTGGTGTCTGACAGAAGATGGTTAAGAAGCCAGTTCCAGATCGGGAGTTGGAGGTTCGGCATAATGTCTTCACTGGTTTTTTCTACTGACTTGCATAGTGAAGACTCCTTGCCTTGTAATGCTACATCCAGTAATGATTGTTCTTCGGATTTATCCCATGAAGATATGTTAGTTCCTGATACTTGTTCAACTGGTGACTATACTTCCAATATGTCTGATAATGAGGATTTAGTTCTTGATAATGTTTATGCTATCAACTGTTCTACCATCCTGTCTCAAAAAGATGTTTTGACTTGTAACACATTTCTTCTGCCTGTTCTACTAACTTGTCTTGCGAAGACGTGTTAGTTTGTGATGATTCTCTTTTTTGGGATTCTAATAACCTGCATTTTGAAGGTACCTTGTCAGAAACATTTTTGTTTGATCAGTTTACTAATGATTTGTCTTATTCCAGGGGTGTAACGAATAACTGATATTTTGTTATTCAATGAATATTGTAATCCTGAGTCTGATTCAAATCTGATTGTAGTTGAGAAGTCTAACCAATCTGTTGTCCAGGTTATCATTCATGTAAATTGAAATGTTAATGTTCTCAGTCTCATTCATGAACAACTTATGGCTGCTCATTTTGAAGTGAGTAGGATTTTGAGTTATTATTTCATACATTTTTATTTGCATATTTGTCAGGATGTGGTTCAGTTTTATTATGCTTTTCTAATGTGTCAAGCTAATATGAAATCCAATCAGTCTTATCTGAAAACCTCTCTAATGAACATCTCTGCATTTAATATGTTGTTTTGTCATGTCCTTATAAATGAGTCAAACCGTCGTCAAAAAGGGACAGAGGTTAAACTGTAATAATTCTTATTAATATTTTGTGATTGTCAACTGTGTACATTTTGAGGTCTCTCTTAAGATTTTTAATACAAAATTGTATCTTCTTATTTTCATTGAAATGAAAACAGTATAATTGTAATCTTGTATAATAAAATTATTCTGATTTTGTTTGTGAAAATTTGTTGGTTAATGACCCCCAACTTTTCGCTAGGCAAGGGGATTTGTTATATGTTCGATAAATTTATGTATATTGCATTGTAAAACTTGTGAAATGGGGTTATTTTTTCATAATTGAAGTAAAAATAGAACAGTTTAGGACTCTGAAAAATCGTTGTATTCTTGAATGATAGTTCTAGATTATACTTCGATGCTAACCATCTGGCAGGCATGAGTTCTACAGGATGATTCGAGAGTGCTTAGCGTCAGGCTGCGCAATGGTAGTTGTGGGCGTTTCTAATCCAGTAGGAACATTCGGGGGTTAGTAGTTCATCAGACATGGAGGATAGGTGACGAGTGAGAGGAGGAGACCTGACTGAACACTACTCATGAGTGGAGATATTTTCGTTATATCTACTGTGAAATGGAATTTACTACTGAACTTGCAACAATATATCTTGAAGAAGCTAAATAAGTTAAAAAAATCAACGGTTCCACATCAGAAGCAGTGTTCCTAAATATCAACTTTTTTATATCTAAAACTAAACAATGACATTTGTCCCTCGCTGCATAGAAGTTTATGAAGTTAACTAAATACCTACTTCTTCATAAGAACTTATGTATACTATTAATTAGTTTAGTGAGCCGTGAGTATTTGGTGGAACTAGAATAGTACCATAAATACTTATGTTAAATCATAGATATAGTTATATATTATGTATGGTGGCTATCATTTTCAGCTGCTGTTAATATTTTGCTATTGTTTGATAAACCTTTTGAGTAGATTTTATATAATCTACCTTGCGTACAATAGTTGATCGTAACGCCATGCAAACTACAATGTCCGCCTTATATACGTCCGCCTAACTCTCAGTGTGGAGAGCAAGATTTGTTGTTCCTTACCATATTACTTCTGACAGGGGTACCACTTTCATGTCTCAATTGTGGATATCATTCTCAAATCTCCTCGGCATCACTCTACATCAGACAACCAGCATCAACCTTGCAGCCAATGGAATGAATGAACGTTTTCATCGCACCCTCAAAGCAGCTTTGATGTCTTACTGCATTGACTCCAATTGGTTTACTTAGCTTCTATGGGTCCTCCTGGGAATAAGGACAACTCCTAGGGATGCACTGAATGTGTCGGCAGCGGAAAATATATATGAAAACCTGTTGTTTGTCTCTACTATATTTTTTTCTGTTTGCAACCTCCTCTGACAATCTCCAGCGCCTACGTCACGTTGCAGGAAAATGTACTCCTTGCCTCCAGACTTACTAGGCCCCAGAGAAGCAACAAAAACCAAAACACAGCAACACGTCTTCCTGTGCACCGACACTAGCAAGCTACCACTGACGCCCCATTACACAGGCTGTTTCATTGTCATTCTTTGCAAACCGAAGGCTTTCTTAATTAACATTTGGTGCAAAGAAGACTGGGCCTCAATTCAGTGCCTAAAACCTATTCATCTCCAGCAAGATGACCCACCTAAAGTTCACCTTTCTGGAGCAAGGCACCCTATTTCACTTGTATGTCTTTTTTATGGGGGAGTCATGTGCCGAACGTGTTACAAACACTTTCATACTAAATAATGTTTTTGCTTTCTTTCATCTCTCGCTCTCTCCCATACTGATAATAGAAAAATCTATTCAATCTTGTCATTGAATTTCCTCATTGTTTGAATTTTTGTGCCATTGTTGGCCTCGACTATTTGCATAAAAGCTTGGAATCTCGTTGAATATACTTACTTTCACCTCCCCCCTTTAAGTACCAAATAGCTACCTTGCCATATCCCCTGTTAATACTTAATCAACCTGCATATCCATCATTTTTTGCTGTTAATAGAGTTAGCTATTGATCTTTAATCTTTGCAAGATTTAACTTCTCTTTTACTTAGAATTATAGTATACTTTTCATTTTAGCCCTAGTATATAATTATCCTGTTTATGCTATGTCAATTCTTAATATATATATTTGTATCTACGCAAACCTTGATACCCAGCCCGTAAAATGAGCCCCTTTCATGTAGATATAAGTATTTTATCTAAATTACGAAAGACTTTCGTCGTGAAATTCATTATATTCATTATTCAAGTTAAAATGTGTAATTTACATATTTTTTGTATGGAATCAACATTTTATTTCACGCATGTTTGCTATGAAGTCTTACGTTGTCTATTTGAAAGTGTTGAATGATTCATGTGAGATAGGAACAAGGGCTCAGGTAATGTTCTTTTATATTTTATGATGTATTGCGTCATGTTTGAGAGAGAATTTCAGAACATATGCTTTGGAATGCTCTTTAACACGTGCTTCCGAATTTTCGAGAAAACCCGGCAAGAGGATGTTATCTTTTTTCATTATTTCAGAGACAATATGTGGGCGGAGCTAGCTGGGAAGTTATCTCGGGGGTGCGTTGACATGTATCTGAGAGTTACTAAAAGTCCCCTAAATCACCTCTTGGCATTTTTATCTTATTGGGAATTTTGATGCCCTAGTGCACAGCCCCCCCCCCCCCCATGCTTCCCAGACATGTTGGAAGCTTCTAGAATTAGCAATAATTTCATATAATGACAGACATAGAGATTGAGTTAAAACTGCAGCAAGAAGATAGCATCCTTCCCCTTTCCCTGTCTCATTCACGCCCGTAGCCCACTTTATTGTCGGAAGTGTTCAGTGCGTTCTAGTTTGTCCTCATCTCAGTGACTCTGGGCCCCAAAACAAATCGTGTGTCACGCAAGACTAAAAGGTGATTTTTTAATTCATTGTACTAGGGTGACTCTTTTGTAAACGGCCCTGAAGGCAAGAGAGGTTTGTAAATAGATTTATTAACTATTAACTATTAATTATTAACTATTATTTATTTAGTCAAACGTAAACATTTTATAATTTCAGGACTATTTCAAGCATTTGTATTATTTTCATTGTGTTATTTCTTTTCTAAAATTTAAGTTTTATTCAGATATAATAGTTTAAGTCAAGCAATATAATTTCAGATCGTAACATTTTTGTCTTATTCTAAGTTTTTTTCAGACTTAATATTTCCAGACTTATTTGTGTCATTCTTTTCAAAGTGTTGTAATTTATATAGAATATATCTATTTTTGTAACGAGTGTATTATTCCAATCATCACTATTTAAGACCAGTTTACGCTCAACTCCTGTTAAGAACCACAATGAGAGTTAAATAAGTGATAATGGTATTTAGTTTTGAGTGTGCTTAAGAGACCTTTGGATATTCAGTGTTTTATATATTGCTGTCTGGGAGTTATTTAACGGTCTCAGAATTCTGCTATCAATGTTTTAAAGTGTAACAGTTTTAATGTAAAAGCAAATAAGGATATTTTGAAATCCGAGAGGTTGATTAACTTCCCAATCAAAGTATATATAATATTGTATGTTAGGTTCCTAGTGTGACGGGCCGAGAGAAAGGTTACGACTCAAAGGCAGGAAGCAATCAACTGAGTGACTTTATTATAGAACACTCTCCTTTATATACAAAACCTCAAGGCAACAGGCATTTTCATGTTCACAAGACAGACAATGTTACAGAGGTAAACCAGAGACATGATTATTCAGGTTCTTTTTAGTGCGAGGGAAGAGCGCAGATACAAGCATAATATATACAAAATAATTTATGTACGGTCGTGTGACACACGGTTGGTACATGGCTCCCCCCCTAAAAATTACATACTGTACATGTTAAATAGGGCGCCCTGATCTAGAGAGGCAAACTGTAGGCGGGTCATCTGGCAGAAGATAAGCAGGTTTTAGACGATCAATGGAGACCCAGTCTTCTTTACCACGAATGTTTAGTAGGAATGCTTTCGGACTGCGTCGCATCACAAGGAAAGGGCCCGTGTAAGGGGGCGTTAGCGGTGGCTTGGTAGTGTCGTTGCGCAGGAAGACGTGCGTTGCAGAGTGCAAGTCCGTTGGTATTTGATGCTTCGCTGGGGGCTTGTAAGTCTGGCGGCACGGAGTAAATTTTCCCACGACGTGACGTATGCGCTGGAGATCGTTGGAGGAGGTTGTAGAAGGAAAAAATTCGGCAGGGACGACCAACGGGTCGCCATACACCATTTCAGCTGCCAAAACGTTGAGGGCGTCTTTAGGAGTGGTCCTTAGTCCCAGGAGGACCCAGGGAAGCTGAGTAAACCAGTTGCAATCCTTGCAGCGGGACAACAAAGCTGCTTTGAGGGTGCAATGAAAACGTTCAACCATTCCATTGGCAGTGGGGTTGTAGGCCGTTGTCTGATGTAGGGTGATGCCCAGGAGATTCACTAATGATGTCCACAATTGAGAGGTGAAAGTGGTTCCCCTGTCAGAAGTAATATGCTCAGGGATACCAAATCTTGAAATCCATCCAGAGAGTAAGGCAGATGTACATGAGGCGGACGTTGCAGTTTCCATGGGAATGGCTTCAGGCCAACGAGTGGAGCGGTCGATAACGGTAAACAGGTAACGATGTCCTTGTGATGTGGGTAGGGGGCCTACAACGTCGACGTGAATGTGTGCGAAACGACGTTGAGGTTGAGGAAAGGTGCCCACTCCTGAATCCGTGTGTCGATGTACTTTGGAAGTTTGGCAAGAAGTACAGGCGCGGACCCAATCCTTAGCATCCTTAGAAATGCCGTGCCAAATGAACTTTGCCTTCAGCAGCTGTGCAGTAGAACGGCACGAGGGATGTGAAAGGCCGTGAATGAAATCTAACACCTGCCATCCCATGGGAGCAGGAATCCAAGGTCGCGATCTACCAGTACTGACATCACAGAGGAGGGTGGTGTTGGAGTCTTCGAGGGGAAAGTCTTCGCAACGGAGGGACGTGCAGGATGTCCTACATGCTTGATACTCTGGATCCTGTCGTTGGGCTTCAGCCAGGGCGTTGTAATCCAATCCCAGTTGAACGGCAGCCGAAGTATTTCTTGACAGGGCATCGGCAACGGGATTCATTTTCCCAGGGACGTATTGAAGGGTGCAATTGTATTCAGCCACGGCGGAGAGATGTCGGCGTTGACGGGCGGACCAGGCATCAGACTGTCGAGTGAAGGCGTGCACCAGAGGCATGTGGTCTGTGCGAATGACGAAGGGCGTACCTTCTAAGAAATGACGAAAGTAACGGACAGCCAAGTGCACCGCCAGCAATTCTCGATCGAAGGTAGAATAACCCAATTCTGCCTTGGACAGTTTTCTGCTGAAGAAGGCCAATGGGCGGGGCGAGCCATTGACCACCTGCTCGAGTACTGCACCAATAGCGACGTCTCTGGCATCGGTGGAGAGAAGGAGAGGGGCGTGTGGGATAGGAAAAATGAGAGCCGCAGCAGTTGATAGGGCCTTCTTTGCATTGCAGAAGGCTGCTTCTTGAAGGGGACCCCACTTCAGGTCCTTTGGCTTGCCCTTTAGGGAGGCGTAGAGGGGAGCAAGAGTGGCGGCAATGGCTGCCAGAAAACGGTGATAATAGTTGATCATGCCCAAGAACTCCTGCAGAGCTTTGACGGTCGAGGGCGCGGGGAAGTTCTGAACGGCTGCTACCTTCTCAGGGAGGGGATGGACTCCTTCAGGAGTGATGCGGTGCCCTAAGAACGACACTTCGTTGGCGCCAAAGGTACACTTGTCGTACCGGACTACAAGGCCGTTTTGTTGCAGGCGGTCGAGCACGATGCGCAGGTGATGGAGGTGTTCCTCTTTTGAGGAGGAGAACAAAAGTATGTCGTCCACATAACATACACAGAAAGGGAGGTCCCCTAAGATGCCATGCATGAGACGTTGAAACGTGGCCCAAGCATTACAAAGGCCAAAACAGGAGTGATTGAAGGTGTATGTACCAAACGGAGTGGTGATGGCGGTCTTGGGGATGTCTTCTGGGTTCATAGGCACCTGATAATACCCCTTCAGGAGGTCGAGCGTAGAGATAACCTTCGCTTTGTGCAGGTAGGAGGTCACGTCGGCAATGTTTGGGAGGGGTAGTGATCCGGTTCTGTTTGCATGTTCAGGTGCCTGTAATCCCCGCACGGACGGAGGGAGCCGTCTTTCTTCAGAACGATGTGTAAGGGTGACGACCATGGGCTGGAGGCTTTTTTACAAAGGCCCTTTTCCTCCATTTTGGCGAACGTCTGTTTGGCGGCTGCCAATCGTTCCGGTGCCAGGCGTCTGAATTTTGCGAAGACTGGGGGTCCCGTCGTCTTGATATGGTGATAAATACCGTGCTTGGCAGGAACAGTGGGCGTTTGGCGAAGTTCTGGACAGAAAACTTCCGGGTACGACGTGAGGAGGTGGGCATAGGCATCCGTGGGTGCGCTGATGTGGAGAGCGAGGTTAGAGGGGGCGGGTTGAAGAGGTGTCGAGAAGTACGAGTCTGTGTTGACCAATCGTCGGTGGGCGACATCGACCAGAAGGTGGAAATGAGAGTGGAAATCCGCACCGAGGATTGGCAATGTGACGTCAGCAATGAGAAACTTCCAATTGAATTTACCGTTTCCGAACGATAATGTGAGGTTCTCGTAACTGTAGGTGGGTATCGCAGATCCATTGGCAGCTACCAAGCGGAAGTCGGCAGATGTAGATAGACTACGTCGTGCCTTGAAGAGTTTCCTAGGCAAAAGAGAACGACAAGCACCCGTGTCTACCAAAAATCGCATGCCGGTTCCTGCATCCTGTAAAAAGAAAAGATTAGAAACACGGGAGGCCACCGCCACGAGCGATGGCCTACTTACACGTTTTTTGGCCACTGACAATCCTTGGCACATTTCTTCGCGGTTGCCCCGAATCTGAAGTGGTAGTAGCAAAACTGCGGCGGATGGGAGGTAGTAAGTGGCTGTAGAAGTTGTTCGTAGGGGCGCGAGCGATTGGTGGGTGGTGGGCGGCTTTGTCGCTGCTTCGGCATGTCACGGGGTAGGCCTCTATGTCCTACGGCATTCATGTCATCTTCGGTTGACGTCAGGGGCGGAGGCGTTGATGGAGGTCTTGAAGTGGCTGTCCATAAGGGCGTCGGCTTTGGTCATCAAGTCCTTTATGGGTAAACTATCGACATCGGGTATGGCAGCGCGTATAGGTCCGGGTAAACGGCGTATCCAAAGGGGACGAAGTAGGTTCACCTCACGAGGAGAGCCGTCTGCGGCAGGTTGAAGGCGAGCGATACTTGTCATTTCCCTGAGGGCAAGCGAAGCCCTTAGGTCCCCCAACGGTTATTGCGAGTGCTGAAAAAACTTTGCTATACGGGCGGCTGGCGACGGCGAGTACTGCCACAGAAGGTATGTTTTGAGGGCGTCATACGCTATTGGGTTGTCTCCTTGTTCACAAAGCCAGTCGGATATTTCTGGGAAGGTGTCCTCGGGTATCGCTGCTAGAACATAATCTGCTTTGGTGGTTGAGCGAGTCACGCCCCTGATGCGAAACTGGACTTCTGCGCGCTGAAACCAAGCAAACGCCTCTCCACTGGCAAACGATGAAAGTTTGAATGGGGCTGCCGCAGCGCCAATTGCCGTAGAGTGCGCCATAGTACCAACGATGGAGGGGCGAGGTGGTGGGGGTGGAAGGCGGTGGGAGCGAGTCGACTTCCGGGGTCACCAATGTGATGGGCCGAGAGAAAGGTTACGACTCCAAGGCAGGAAGCAATCAACTGAGTAACTTTATTATAAAACACTCTCCTTTATATACAAAACCTCAAGGCAACAGGCGTTTTCATGTTCACAAGACAGACAATATTACAGAGGAAAACCAGAGACATGATTATTCAGGTTCTTTTTAGTGCGAGGGAAGAGCGCAGATACAAGCATAATATATACAAAATAATTTATGTACGATCGTGTGACACACGGTTGGTACACTAGTCACGAGTCAAAGTATAGTATATTTTTAATGCCCAGACTTCGGGAGTCATAATCGTATAATATATTTTTTTAGTGCCTAGACCAGGGAATCATATAGTATATATATATATATATATATATATATATATATATATATATATATATATATATATATATATATATATATATATATATATATATATATATATATATATATGTATATATATATATATATATATATATATATATATATATATATATATATATATATATATATGTCCAATGCTCTAGTATTCTAATACAATATATAAAGACAAATTAATTTCGATAAAATACTACAGTAAATTTCGACGGCCGCCTCTCTCCATCCTGGTATACAGTATGTATATATCAACGTTAGATTACCTGTATATATCAGAATCATTTTTTTTTATGTGTATTTGTGATCTGTTGGTATTCATATTCATGATACTAAATTAAGTGTGTTTGTTTATCTATCTGAATCTAATTCAATATGACCTTAAGGAGATTACAGCATGTGATGGAACACTTGTGACAAAATTTTCGGAGTAAGATCAATTCTCAGATATTTCTGATGTGGCAGATTTATCAATTACCTTTTGTTCAGTTTAGTATTTGATGCAAAGATCCTATTTATGTAAAATGGAAACCTAAACGAGATTACAATGTAATTTGGTTGCTACGATTTTTATTCAATATCATTTGTAATATTGAAATGTGATACGATTGACAAATCGACGTGGCATAAAAACTCTATAATTATATAATTATTCAATAAGTTCAAAAAAAGCTGAGGATATAATATACAAGGTAACGTGTCTCTATAAAAAAAAGAAACATAATAGTAGAAACGAAAAAAGGAGAATCTTCTAAAAAAAAAGAAAGAAAAAGAAAGAGGCTTTACTTATGAGAAATGTCTAATATGGAGAAATTAAAAAGATATCATAATATAATGCTTGAAATTTATAAAAACCTTCAAACTTTGATAAAACTAAAGCAATAATCAACATCTTAAGTCCAATAGATGCTACAAGGATTATGTAATAAAAGAGATGTGGATGACTGGAATCATCTCTCTCTTTCTCTCTCTCTCTCTCTCTCTCTCTCTCTCTCTCTCTCTCTCTCTCTCTCTCTCTCTCTCTCTCTCTCTCTCACAAACTTCCAAGAAGCAAAAATTGATAATGAATGAGCTGGATTTAATAGATTGTGTTTCTGATATGAATCAAGTTGGAAGAAGTGGAAAGACTAACTACAATTGGACGAGTCGAGAATTGCTATTGGTTGATAGTTGAACATACGGATGCAGGCGCTTCAATAATTACAGATATAACACAAAGGTGGTCATCAATTTATGAGCTTTCCCAGAAATGCATAGTCCTGTACTAAAAGTAATTATAAAGATTACTGTTGGAATGTTTTATTTATTTTATCTGGATGTTGTTATTGCATAAAGCATATTCACTTTATAAATTCATTTACAAGTAGAATATGATTTCAAATACATAGAAAATAGCTCTAAAATAGCTTAAAACTACATCAGCTTCGGGGGTCTTACAGCACCCAATGGATCCCCAGTTACTTTGGTTGTTTTTCGACACCCCCCTTTTTTTAACTTGCCGGATCTCCGATTGTACTGGTATTCAAAGAAAGTTTTTCTTATATTTAGTGTAATTTGTCAGATTATTATTATTATTATTTTTTTTTTTTTTTTTTTTTTTAATGTGCGAAAAGTTACAAAGTTATTCCGTCTGCACCCGAATATAAGCTCCTGTAGTTAACTCCGGCAGGTGTTATTATCAAATTCAGGATTACCAAAGTCCAATATCAGCCGATCGAACACGCTATAAAGTACATATGTTTTGTCATGGTGGTACTTTTGCTCTTCCTGCATATTTAAAACCTTCTGTCAATATTTAGATGTTCTTTTCTTCCTCCTTTCTGTGATTTCATTAATCTCTGGTATTTGATGCACCTTAGCAAACAACTCAAAACTCTTCGATTGATCTTTTAATCCATGTAAACAATTTATCACGTTACCCCCAGATTATTATCAGTAATTATTTTTTCTTTTATCGTTTCTGAAATATAAGTATCTTTTTCAAATACAAATTTAAGAGACAAAATCTATGAAATAGTCTCACATACTGGTGTCATAATTGAAGTATTATTATTATTAAGGGTGAATGATTTATTATCATTAAAACTTGAGAGGGGTCCAGAAAAGATCAGTGATATTCCTTCATGTTCTTAGAATTGATGGTTTACACTTATGGTGTCTTCGTAAATGTTTCCATCTGTCTTATACGAATGTTAAGGACTGACTGATGACTCGCAGATCCTTACATCTCTTAAAAGCTTTATCTCTCTACATGATAAAAAAAAAGGAAAGTGGCAATACGTAAGGGAAAACAAAAGCCAGAGCTACTAAACATTTACTAAATAATATGAACTCACCTCTGTTGAACAGTGAAAGATGAGAGAATGTTACAGCCTGTACTTTTGCTGAAGGATTAAATACACTCAACTACAAAATATGAATTACAAATTGATATCAGAGAAAAGTAACATAGAAATAGAGGACTAATGCAATAAGTTAAACAAAGACCGTTCAAAATAGAGTCATCTAACCAGGGATATCTGACGTGGCACGGCAAAATAAGTAGAAGGTAATTTGGATAATTTGTAGAAGCTACTGAAAATAAAAGAAACGTCGACTGATGGGTATTATTAGACATATAGCTTATAGTTACTATAACTATTATTTTTTATGTGTGTGTGTGTGTGTGTGTGTGTGTGTGTGTGTGTGTGTGTGTGTGTGTGTGTGTGTGTCTGTCGTGAACTTCAAAAAAAAAAAAAAAAAAAAAAAAAAAATTCTTCAATGACACCTCAGTTCCCCAGGTACTTATATCATAAACAGATTTTTACTTTCGTTTGTTGTGTCACCGTATGTGTCTAGTCTGGGTCCAGGTTAGGGAGTGCTGTTGTAAGATTATGTTAGAACGTATTTCTAAATAAACTGTTCATAGCAATATATTTAATTAATTAAATCAACTGTTGTCATATATTTGTCAAGCAAAACTGTTATGAATTGTGTACGAGTCGGTACTAAATATGGGCAATCATGTAATGGATGATTGGTAAATCATTGGATAATATGGCGAAATTGGAACAGAAAGGAATATAGTTAAAAAAAGCAAGGGCATACATCTTATCAATTGCGAAAATAATTAACTCTTGAGCAGGTTGATTAGCTTCTCACATTTGTTATTTAGACAGTGTTTCTGGTTCCTACTTCCAAAATGTTCGAATAAATATAACACGGTGCATATGAAAATTTCTTGACCAATTTGTACTCTATATCAATTTGACGCATCTTTAACGAACGCAAGACATTTAGAGGTTTTCCATCATTTAGGAAAAGAAACTGTTTAGGACATTTTGTAGTAAGTGAGCATCAGTATCATTGAAGGTCAAGGTCCAAAGAAAAAAATAAGGTTATTAAGATTTATATAGAAACTAACAATGTAACTTACCACTGGGTGAGGCGTTATGATAAGTCCGTTTGAAAAGGATAAAATCCAAAGGTTAGAATTTTAGAATTAATTTAAAGCAAGTATGCAGATTATACAGACATTTGGTGAGGCTACAAAACTGTCAAAGATATTTCAGGAAACCCAGAAAAAACACCAGAAAAGAGGGGCACACTGGACGAAAACGATTTGACCTGCAAAGGTGTTAAAGATGCAAAAGAGAAGACAAATGTCAAATATTAGAATTTGGTTAAAAATAAGAAGAAAGGGAGGAGGCTCTTGAATGTCAAACGCAAATGAAGGGGTATAGCTCTCTCTCTCTCTCTCTCTCTCTCTCTCTCTCTCTCTCTCTCTCTCTCTCTCTCTCTCTCTCTCTCACACACACACACACACACACACACACACACACACACACATCGGAAGAGCATGATTCAGGATACTAAAAGACTGGGAATGCTACTAAAGTAAAGGCAATCTTAGCGAAATGAAGAGAGAATGACACCTCATAGATATAAAAAAGAAAAATAAAAAGAATAGAAAAAAATTAACCCTAGAGAACTAAAGTGCGTTGAAAATGGACTAGAGTGGACGAAAGAAGGGCATGAATGGCGTAGATATAGATGAATTATTAGGAAATCAAAAGGTGTAACTAGCTCAGATGTAAGAAAGCAATCAGAACTGCCACTCATGAAAAGATGGTTTATATCTGAATGATCATAAATCTCCTCACTTGAATCTATAAGGTTAAAAGAAATTACAAATAAAAAATACACAGAAATTATGATTGCATAAGTTGCATAACTGACAACGACAGAGAAGTTACCTGTCTAATAACTATGAGAAGAAAATACACAAATTAGTTAACTGAAAGAAGATTAAAGCAGATCCAGGCCGCGTCAAAGAGGAAAATGGATGTGTAGCTAACATGTATCGGGGAAACCATTGCAACTGTTAAGATGGGAAAATTGAACAAACTTGTGAAATTGAAATAATAATGCAATAAAATGCGCTCAATTATCGTAAGTGAAAAGAAGAAAAGAAATATGCTATACTGTTTCTGACGGTTACAGCAAACTCAAAACTTCCAAATATACGCAAGTGACAAATATGTAAGAGGCTCCGACATTTCATGTTTGAAAAGAGGTGGTTCATGATAACAACTGAAAAAGATGACATATTGATATCACTGATGAGAGGTAATCATTAGATAAAGAATTCAAAAGGACATTATAATTCAGCTGAAGGTGCTGGAATGAATAAAAACACGGCTCATAAATGACAAATATGAATAAAACTTCAAAAAAATATACCAGCTGATGAAATATTAGAGATCTCAAACAAGTCTGTGCCATGACAAAGAACAAATACTTATGAGTAGAAATAGGACTGCTTGGCAAATACTAAAGGTATACGCCAGTCAGATGACCAACAATTGAAAATGTAAATTAAGAATGAAACTGATTGAGATGAAACAAATGTTGCCAATTGAAAAAAATTAATGGTGGTTTAAATTTCGTTCTGATATTCCTATGTGCAACGGAATTACCAGAACATTCTTTGATTTAATAAAACAATAACTATTAATGAAGGCTGGAACCTTGGAGGAAAGTCGGAACATAGAACTCCATGGTAAGACAGGAGCAGTTTGAACCTAACATAAAGTCTGGATAATGTATATATTTCATATCAAATTCATTCCACATTTATAATGTCTCTTGTAATTCCACAGTACAATATCTTAGCGAATCACTATTAGATTTATCTGACAACTATTTGATACATAAGAGATATAATCAAATAATTCATCATTATATTGTAATTTACAAACTACATCAAATATTCTAGTGGAATGAAAAAAGGTGTGATGACTGCCAAAAATTGCTTGCGTTGGTATGAAAATACAGCTAAAATTTTTACTCAATATATGCATTCGATAATGATATAAAAAAAAAAAAAAAATACTGCCGTGATTTTGGTATACCTTTTCTTAAAAGATAGAGTATAATTGTAAATTTCTAATAATTTTCATGAACCTAATACGATCAATTCCCGTTCCAAGTTTCCTAAGATTTCCTTGTCATATGCAATAACTTTTCTTATTCCTAGACTCCTAACTGCTGATATTCATATTACTTATTGACCAAGGTCCCTAATAGATACGTCTTGAACTCTGATACTTCAATATGCATGCACGGGATATATTCATTAGATAGTTTTATTACATCGTGTAAATGAGAATTTTTATGAGAGCCATTGTGATTTAGATATTACAGTTACTAAACAATTTACGCAAAATACTATTATACATGAGTGTACTTGGGATATTACATTTTGTGCGTATGGAGGAATGGTACTTACAACACATGGCCGCCTAAATAGAGGGGATGCTTGAGTAAAATAATAATGTTTACTGGACATTTGAAGGTAAAGGGTTTAATGGTTTAAAGGTCACTGCTAAGCTGCAGAGGCCAGGAATAATGTCCATGGAATCGTTCATTTATATGTTTCCTTACCCTCCCCACTACTCATAGGACCAATAACTACTGATGACTCAGCCTGAGAACGTTTAAACTCCATGAAACCAGCCATTCTCAACTCCAGAGAACAGGGCAGTAGTGGTCACTAAAGGATACTACTAGACTTAAGTAGGGATCGAATTCCCGATCTATGCATTTGGAATCCAAGACATTTCCCATAGGCAATACTAAATTAGCATTAATAGGTAACGCTTCATTTGTAGGTTAAGGGATTTTCCTTATGCGGCAGGGAATGATATTTCTAAAATATCACTTCCATATATTTTTTCATCATATAATGTAATAATGCATTGCTTCATATAATAATGCCCATCTGTCCAACTAGTATGGGGTTTACGGAATGCATCTGGGTTTAAATACTAATGATTTCAATCAAAGCAATAGATTTCCATCAAAAGATTTGAAATATAAAGTGCAAGTAAAGAAGACTACCTTTGACGTTAATTAGCCAATATTCTCAAAAGTTTCCTGGGAAGTAAATTTCAATGTGCTAAAGATTCAATGTCATATCATCAAATGTTACGTTACATGAATTTTTCGATAACATACAGTAATATCAAGGTAAGATAATCGTGTTAAAATTTTAATTTTAAAAATCCATGTTCATACAACTCATTATTCCAGATTTTTCATAAAATAAGAATCAGCAAACGAAGAAATATACTTCAATTACAAAAGAAAGTGTAAACCAGACATTCACCATCATCATCTCCTATGCCCACTGACGCAAATACCCTCACTTAGATTTCTCCTGTCATCTGTATCTTGAGCTTTTAAGTCAATACTTTTCCATTCATCCTCTCCTACTTCACGCTCCCTAGTCCTCAGCCATGTGGACCTGGGTCTTCCAACTCTTCATTTGCCTTGTGGAGCCTAGTTAAAAGTTTGGTGATCTAATTTCTTTTGGGGAGTGCGAAGAGTATGCTCAAACCATCCCCTTCTACCACTTACCATGATAGCATCTGCATATGGCACTCGAGTAATCTCTCTTATAGTTTCATTTCTAATGCTGTCCTGCCATTTAACTCTCAATATTCTTTTATCTGTTGGATATTGTTTTATTGTCATACCATGACTCATGTCCATACAGTAACGCCGATCTCACTAAACTGAAATATAGCGTGATTTTTATGTGTAATTTTAGGCGATTTGATTTTCAAATTTTACGTAACCTATCCATTGTCGATTTGCTTTTTTCAATCTTTTATTAAACTCCAATTCTGTGGTGGCCGATGTGGCAACCTCCCTGACTGGTGATCGCCAGACGGGGGTTCAAGTCCCGCTCAGACCAATTAGTTTCTTTGGTCGCTGAAACCTCACCATCCTTGTGAGCTAAGGTAGTCTTTACATCTATCTGCTTAGTCATCAGCACCCATTACATGACCCTCCTTGGTCCTAGCTTGGGTGGATAGTGGGCTTGGGCGCTGATCATATGTATATATGGTCAGTCTTTAGAGCATTGCCTATCCATTGCCCATGCCATTCATGAGTGGCCTTTAAGCTTTTAAACACTGTATTAGAGATTATAGTCCATAAATATTTAAATGATTCTACACCATCAATCCTTTCTCCTTCTAATGATATATCATCTTCCAATGTATATTCCGTTCTCATCATCTCTGTCTTCCTTCTATTTATTTTAAGTCTAACCTTAATTGATATTTCATGCATTCTGGTAAGCAAGCTTTGCAAGTCCTGTGGTGTTTTACTAATAAGAACAGCGTCATCAGCATATTCTAGGTCTGTTAATTTCCTGTTACAAATCCAGTCCAATCCTTCTCCGCCATCCCCAACTGCTCTATGCATTACAAAATCCATAAGGAGGAAAAACATTATAAGTGACAGCACTTTCCCTTGAAGTACTCTACTCTTCACTAAAAATTCATTTGGTAGGACTCCATCAACATTAACTTTGTACTTGCTATGCTCATGAACAGACTTAATCAAATTTACATATTTAAGAGGAACTCCATAATAACTGAGGATCCTCCACAAAATTGACCGGTACACACCAACAAAGGCTTTTTCATAATCCACAAATGAAATCAAAAGCGGAATATCTATATGCTACATATTCCTGTACCACACGTCTTAAAATGAAAATTTGGTCAGTAAAACTTCTACCTTTTCGAAATCCTGCTTCTTCATCTCTCAGCTTTTTGTTAATCTTTCTCTCTAGTCTCTTTAGAATAAACATACTGTAGATCTTTATGACACCTAACGTTAATGTGATGCCTCTGTCATTATTGCAATTAGCCAGATCTTTTTTTTTTTTTTTTTTTGTCATTTTCACCAACACTCCAAGCTCCCTCAGGTTTTGCCTCTTCATGCCCCATTCAACAAAATAATCTTGTAAATATTCTGGGAGTCACTTCATTTTCGCCCAATATCATACCATCAGTTATTCCATCGTATCCAGGGGCTTTCCATCTCTTTTAATGATAGCTTCAACTTCAAACACACTGAATTCATTCATGGGCGATCAAGGTCTTCCTTCAAACTAGAGACTAAGATGAATGAAGGGAAGAAAAAAGAAAATCGGGAAAACTATAAAAAGGCGTGATTTCCAAAGCTTGATTAAGAAACTGTTACCTCACCGAAAAAAAAAATATTCCTTATCCAAGTAAAATTAATGTGTAAATTAGTGTTATTAAAGACATTGGCTAAATTGAAGACATTGGCTGGATTAGTGGTAGCGAGAGAGAGAGAGAGAGAGAGAGAGAGAGAGAGAGAGAGAGAGAGAGAGAGAGAGAGAGAGAGCAAAATATTTCCAAAAATTGAGGCACTATTCTTACAGGTTTTTATTGGGGTCTACAAATCTACTGTGCGTGAGTAATGGATTGGTGAGAAGTTTAGGGGGACTCAGAGGGTCACCTTGGGTGGAGAGGCACTCGTGCCCTGATCAAGTTTTTCTGTTTAGTTCTCTGCTTCTTATCAGAGAAAGTTTGACCAGTAAAAGCTGGACGAGGGAGGAAAGTAAACAATATCTCAATATAGAAATAATAATGACTAAACATCCACGAAAATTATGATGATTCGTGTATCCTTGTTGTTGACTGGTGTAAAATTATTGATATTTTCCGTTTAAAAAAAAATATATGTAAATTAATTATATTGATTCGAAATCAGCTCTTGATCAAATCAATCTCTAATCATAGAAAATACATATACATCTCCGAGTTGAAAGTACCATTGCTGCAGTTCCCCACGTATAGATAATTTTCTTTCTTCCATTCACTAAGATGATACATCCCTTATAAGTGGAATGAGGTTCACCTAAAATAACTTTTCATTCCCTAACATTCGCTTACTATTGCTATATCAGAATAAAGTAACAAATGGTTAACTTGGGAATATCTGATGAACTTCTGTGCCTTTACGTCTTTTCAAATTCTTCAGAGTTCTTGAATGGCCGTTACTTTCACTAGTGTTGTAGAAAGAAAAATTAGTGGTCTAGGTGAAAATATAGATACATCTCTTGGATTAAAGGCAGAATTATATTGGATAGATTTACCTGTAGGTGGAACATCTTAATAAAAAAAAGACAAATCGTCGTCAATTATGGGGTTATCTAATTTACGAAATACTATCGCTAAAGATAGTATCCTAAAGTAAAATCTTATCTATTCGTTTCTTGGTCTTCTTACCTTTCCAAGTAGGAGCCACTGGGTGTTTTACGAAAAAAGATTCTTAGTGATGGTTTACTCACAATGCTTTGTTCTAACTTTAGCCAGAAATTTCTGGACCAATTAACTGTGACCAAACATTCTTCCCTTTTATTAATATGATTTTTTTTTTCTTTCTTGCAGGGCTGATTAATCTGCAAACTCTAACTGGAATAAATCTCTCAACTTAAGAAAAGTTTGAAGAAAATGTTATGAAGAAATAAAAGGAAAGACCGAGACAAAAAAGAAAAAAAATAATTTTGTTCAGTCAAACAGTGAACTTCGAATTGGTGAAAAGGGATTACAATTTATTTCTACATTTAATAATTTTTCATATATTTTGTGATTTCTTAGAGGATATAGATATATTTTTATATATTGATTACGTCCAGAAAATTGCTTGAAGTGTTTTGACAAAAGTAAAATCTTGCTATTTTAAAAGTATCGAAAAAAGATCAAAGTATAGCTGAAGTGAAACTTTGAAATTTAATCAAGATGCAGACTAACGTGTCGGGTGGGCATGACCACCGAAGGCATGATCTTTCTGACGATGAGGAGGATGATGAAGAAACCAATCTTGCAACCACAGTCAAGGTAAGTGGGATATGGTTCTTTTCTGGTTAGGAGAACATATACTTGCAAAAGCTTTCCCTTTCTCTTTCCGTATTCAATTTTAAAGCTTTGGCTCATATCCTGGGTGTTCCTACTAATATGATTTCAGAGTGAAGCCATTTTCCGATTATCCATAACGAAATCTTTTCATACAGTTCAATATTATTCTGCAGCTAACCTTGATTTTTTATCTATTGCATATAATATTTGCAAACGAGGTCATAAAGAGTTTTGAAACCTTCCATACCCCTTTTGTAGCAATATTAATCATTGCCAGATAAAAAAAAAAATTGAGATCGATTTTCCAGATTTAAATCTCTCTCTCTCTCTCTCTCTCTCTCTCTCTCTCTCTCTCTCTCTCTCTCTCTCTCTCTCTCTCTCAAAACATGTTCCTCAATTCATAAAATTTTTATATAGGTTACTGCTAATTTTATGTATATCACATTATCCAAATATATGAGACGTTGGGATGCTATTGTATGAACATTTTAATTGAATAAATAAATAATACATGTTTGTCATAGCAAAGCAAATTTTTAGTGAAGTTTGGTTTTACACCAAATTCAGTCAATCCTATTTAGAATGGCTAATTCATGAAAGATATCTCTTATTGGTTTATATTGCCTAAAAAATATTAGCCATTCTAATTGAGATTAAATTATTTTGCTGTAAAACCAAACTTCACTCAAAAGATCTGCTGGCTCATTTACCTCCTGCTTTAAGTACATAACAGACTGGAGAGAGACAAATCCTAAATTTTTTCAGAGTTTATTTTCATGTGTGAGTGGTTATAAAGTACGCCAATATGTATACAACACTGAATAAGGGGTACTTACGTTTGGTCTGAGATGAATTTATTTCAAGGTGTTTAAGTTACTCTTTTATTATCATTATTATTACTAGCTTTCGGCGTCAATCACCTTAGATGCCAGGATGCCAGAAAACATCAACTTAATCAATCAATTATTACTAGCTAAGCTACAACCATAGTTAGAAAAGCAAAATGCTATTAGTCCAAGGGCTCCAACAAGGAAATATAGCCCAGTGAGGACAGGAAATAAGGACCTAAATAAACGATATACGAAGTATATATTGAACAATTAAAAAAAAAATCACAAACATTAACAACATTAAAACATTAAAAGCAGATATTCCATAAACAAACTATAAAAGGACTTATGTCAGCCTGTTCAATATCCAAATATTTGCTACAATTTTTAAGTTTTGAAGTTTTACCGATTCAACTAACCGATTAGGAAGATCATTTCACAACTTGGTCACAGCTGGAATAAAACTTCTAAAGTACTGTGAAGTATTGAGCCTCATGATAGAGAAGGTCTGACTATTAGAATTAACTGCATGCCTGGTATGACGAACAGGATCAAACTGTCCTGGAAGATCTGAATGTAAAGGATGGCCAGAATTATATATATACATACATAAATATACCAAAGGCACTTCCCCCAATTTTGGGGGGTAGCCGACATCAACAATGAAACAAAACAAAAAAGGGGACCTCTACTCTTTACGTTCCTCCAGCCTAACCAGGGACTCAGCCGAGTTCAGCTGGTACTGCTAGGGTGCCACAGCCCAACCTCCCACATTATCCACCACAGATGAAGCTTCATAATGCTGAATCCCCTACTGCTGCTACCTCCGCGGTCATCTAAGCAGCAGGGCCTACCGGAACTGCGTCACAATCGCTCGCCATTCATT
Organism: Palaemon carinicauda; assembly: GCF_036898095.1. NCBI lineage: Eukaryota > Metazoa > Arthropoda > Malacostraca > Decapoda > Palaemonidae > Palaemon > Palaemon carinicauda. The sequence goes on from NC_090732.1 coordinate 67,170,336, forward strand.
CCTATTTCTAGCACGCTCTCTTGCCTCTCTCACATCTATCCTCCTATCACCCAGAGCTTTCTTCACACCATCCATCCACCCAAACCTTGGCCTTCCTCTTGTACTTCTCCCATCAACTCTTGCATTTATCACCTTCTTTAGCAGACAGCCATTTTCCATTCTCTCAACATGGCCAAACCACCTCAACACATTCATATCCACTCTAGCCGCTAACTCATTTCTTACACCCGTTCTCACCCTCACCACTTCGTTCCTAACCCTATCTACTCGAGATACACCAGCCATACTCCTCAGACACTTCATCTCAAACACATTCAATTTCTGTCTCTCCGCCACTTTCATTCCCCACAACTCCGATCCATAGATCACAGTTGGTACAATCACTTTCTCATTTAGAACTCTCTTTACATTCATGCCCAACCCTCTATTTTTTACTACTCCCTTAACTGCCCCCAACACTTTGCAACCTTCATTCACTCTCTGACGTACATCTGCTTCCACTCCACCATTTGCTGCAACAACAGACCCCAAGTACTTAAACTGATCCACCTCCTCAAGTAACTCTCCATTCAACATGACATTCAACCTTGCACCACCTTCCCTTCTCGTACATCTCATAACCTTACTCTTACCCACATTAACTCTCAACTTCCTTCTCTCACACACTCTTCCAAATTCTGTCACTAGTCGGTCAAGCTTCTCTTCTGTGTCTGCTACCAGTACAGTATCATCCGCAAACAACAACTGATTTACCTCCCATTCATGATCATATATATATATATATATATATATATATATATACATATATATATATATATACATATATATATATATATATATATATATATATATATATATATATATATATATATATATATATATATATATAAAGCTTAGGCACCATGCATAATTGAACGGCGGTGCCAGAGATTAATAATTAGATCACGAATAAGAAACTTAATAGACCGTAAGTTCCTGTCAAACAAATTAAGATGAGCATCAGCAGCTGAAGAATAGGCAGGAGAACAATACTCGATACAAGGGGGAATGAAAGAATTAAAACACTTCTTCTAAATGGATTGATCAGCAAAAATCTTAATTGACTTTCTCAATAACCCAGTTTTTTGTCCAATTGAAGAAGACACAGACCTAATGTGTTTCTCAAAAATAATTTTCTGTCGAGACTCACATCTAAAATTTTAAAAGCGTCATATAAAGTTAAAGAAACATTATCAATGTTAAGATCAGGATGTTGAGGACCCACTGTCCTTGACCAACATACAATCATACTTTGAGTTTTGTTAGGATATAACTTCATACCCCATAATTTGCACCATACACTAATTTTACCTAGATCTCTATTAAGGGATCCAGCAACCCCAGATCTACATTCAGGGGATGGAATTGATGCAAAGAGAGTAGCATCATCTGCATATGCAACAAGCTTGTTTTCTAAGCCAAACCACATGTCATGTGTGTATAGTATAAAAAGTAACGGGGCAGGGACACTACCCTGAGGAACACCAGACATCACTTTCTTATATTCACTATGGTGCCCGTCAATAACAACATATTTCGATCTATTACATAAAAATTCAATAATGATGCTAAGGAACAATCCACCCATTCCTAAATGTTTGAATTTGAAAACAAGGGCCGCATGATTAACACGGTCAAAGGCATCACTGAAATCAAAGCCAATCATACGAACTTCTTGACCACAATCAAGGGATTTCTGTACAGCATTAGAGATTGTAAGAAGGGCATCACATGCTCCAAGGCCTTTACGAAAACCAAATAGCAAGCTAGGGAAAAGATGATTATCTTCAGCAAACCTATTAAGACGTGTTGCCAAAAGACTTTCAAAAACTTTATATAGTATGGGAGTTATGGAAATTGGACGATAATGAGTTGGACTTGAGCTGCCACAAATACATTTATATAGTGAAGTAACATTACCTATTCTCCAAAAAGTGCTAAAAGCTCCTTTTCTTGCTTACTTGCGCAAAATAACAGATAAGTTTGGAGCTAAGAAATCTGCAGTCAATATAAAACAAAAGAAGAAAAAAAAGGAAAAATACCATTTGGGTCTACACCTCCATAAGCATCAAAGTCCATCAACAGAGCTTTAATTTCACGAGTTCGAAAAGCTAAACTATTTAGTTTAGCCTCAGTAAAACAGGAATGAGGAAGTTTCAGTTTCTCATTACTTACTTACTGTCAGACACATTTGCCAAAAGGGTTGCATTTTCCTTTGGATAGTGAGGGACAGAGCCATCTGGTTCAAGTAAAGGAGGAACTATTGCATCTACACTAAAGAGTGCAGATTTTAGTGTAATCTACCACTTATGGTTCTCGGTTGTACCAAAAAGAGTTTCTTTTATGGTTAAATTATTTTCCTTTTCAGTTGAAGCATAAACTATCTGAACAAAAGCTCTAAGCTGAGTATAGCTATTTAAGGTCAAATCTGATCTGTTTCCCTTCCAAAGATGATAGGGCTCCTGCTTCTCCAAGTAAGCACAACTACAATCATCATTGAACCAGGCTTTGTCCTTCAATCGGTACCTTAGCACACGAGAAGGGAAGCACTTATCAATTATATTGACTAGATTCTCATTCAAAGGGACAACAGGATCAAAACTACTATACAATTGTGACCGATGCAAGCCCAAAAGATCATACAAAATCCCATTCCAGGCTGCTTGAGATTTCATATAAATCTAACATGAGCATGATACATCAAGGACTGGCTGCTCAGTCATCACTACTAAGGAAATCAAGACACGATCATATATCCCTAGTGGAAAACCAGCCTTACTTGTTATAACGCTAGGGGAGTCAGTGTATACGAGGTCCAAGCAGTTACCAGACCTGTGAGTAGCTTCATTTCTGATTTTCTCACAGCCTGATTCATGGGCTAAATCTTTAGATCTGAAGCTCTTGATATTGAGTTATAAACAGTTTGAAAAGGACTAGTATTGGTTCTTATCCCGATGCTCTACCAATCGTCAAATAGAGAGCAAATAGTACTGTATCACAATATATGAAAAAAGGAATTTCTACAAACTATGGGAAAATCATATTATATGATCCTGATTAAAGACTAATTATGGACATACTATACCACTCGGTGCTAACTAGACTTCACTACTGAAGAAGATGTTTAGTAAAGTAGTTTACTTGAGTTAAAGATGCATTACTAATGGAACCCTATTTATCTATCAACACTCTAATTAAAGAATTGGCTACAGTGACATCTAGGATATTTAATCCTAATTAATATGAACAATTGGACCAATATCAAACAGCTCTTCAAGACTGCTCTACCATACAACAGCAAGTGATCACAAGATTTTGAATCTTGGATTATAAGTGGTATATATAAATTTGAAATGGCAGTTGTCAATTAAGGAGATTGGGGCAGTAGCGTATTGTCTCACAAAGTGGGTGTGCAATAAGCATTACGTTTAAAAAAGTATTTTATGAAAGGGAACTTATTTCTTTGGCCGACCTGCTGATATGCTACAGGAATAGCCGATAGCTAATTGATGAAAATTGATTCATAACTTTTGCTTTTGAGTATGGATTATAACACTCTCAGAATGATAGATAGAGGGAATAGGAAAAATGGTCGAATTACATGCTACTGTGGTAGCTCAAAATTCACATATGATGCAAAATGAGAGAAGCTGGATTTTAGGATTGAAACTTTAAATAAAATTACATTTGAAACAGAATGAAAGTTGTACTTATTTGCAGAGTCACTGCTCATTCACCACACTAGCTTCACAAACTATTCACGTGAATATGTACACTTAGCGGATAGAAGACATAATGTTAACAATCCTAGGACTGCAAAGAAGAGGTGTGAGAACAGCATAGCCTTCCTTGGCTTGGCACTTCTTTTCAGCTAGTGCAGCTTACATCAAGGACGTGCTGGTGCATTGGGTGAGGTCTAGTGCACATCATAGAGTGATAATGGACTCATTAAGGTAAACCTGGTAGTGGATGCCTTACACAGGATAGTGATCAAGTTATCAGTGCAAGGGGAATGATATATACAAAAAAAAAAAAAAAAATCAAAATACCGTTACTGTATACAAGCATATGTGAAACATGTGCGGTACATTGCTCCCCCATTAAAAGACACATACATGTAGAATAGGGTGCCCTGCTTTGGAGAGGCACACTGTAGGCAAGTCATCTTGCAGGAGATATGCAGGTTTCAGCGATCATTGGAGATCCAGTCTTCCTTGCCACAGATTATTAAGTAAAAACTCCTTTGTTGTATGACGGGTCATGAGGAAAGCGACCATGTAAGAGGGCATTAGCAGTGGTTTACTGGTGCCAGTGTGCAGGAAAACTTGAGATGCCTTGTGCAAATCTATAGGTATGTGTATGACCATTTGCTTTTACAATGAATCCAAAATCAAAATGGTGAATAATTTAATGTGGCTAATTCTAGTTACTTCAGAAACATCGAAGTGGCTTGGTGTCGTTTGTAATATGTTTAAATAATTAATTCTTTATAAATTCTTTTGAATGACCTCAAATGTCTCATTAAACATCCCATTCTTTATTTCACAAATTCCAGTAACTCGGATAAAATGGTACTTCGATTCTTTCATTTAATTTTACAATAATTACTTCCTTTCATATTGAAGGATGTGAAAAACATTTTTTTTTTTTTGGTCATTAAATCGTTGAAGAAATTAACTGTGAATGTGTTTGTAGAAGTGGGAAGTTAGTCGAGGAATTATAAGGTGTACCAGAGGATATTCTTAATTTCCGAGACATGATTGTTCCTATGGAGTAGACGAGTTTGCTTCAGCATAAGACACCCTTGCTAGTTCCAGGAAGAAATAGATAACCTCTCTCTCTCTCTCTCTCTCTCTCTCTCTCTCTCTCTCTCTCTCTCTCTCTCTCTCTCTCTCTCTCTCTCTCTAGTGCTACATTTTCTACTGAAATTCTGGGGGTCTGTGGTAACAGGTATCTGGGTGGTCATCCGTCCTGCAAATTCAGAGTTCCTCAGTATCAGTGGAAAATGTTGAAATGAGGCCCTGTGGACATAATTATTTATCAAACCGGAACACCCTGTTGATGGACACGATTTGGAATCCGAAGACAACGATGTACATGAAACCAAAGTATTACTGACAAAATAGAACTTGCTCTAGCTTCATTTGGAAATATGACTCCCCATACATTGATTTCGGTATTCTAGCCATGAATGATGAGGGAGTGAGAATCCATAGTGTGTTATTAGTGAAGATGTGTTGGCTAACGACTCAATGAAGCCATCCAATCTTAAGTGATTTTTAGATACCAATCATTAAGAAATAAAATATGTGAGTTTATAAGGCTGACACAAACATATTTTCTAAATTTCACATATATAAACTTGTGCTTTGCAGGCATCTTGTAAAGTAGTGTTTAGAATTGCTAAGGCTAAAAATCCATACAAAATTGGTGAGACTCTAGTGATTGACTGTATTCAATATGTATGCATGGAAATAATAGGCGAGCCAGCGACAAAACTTCGAATGACAATATGCCGTACATGTTTCACACACACTCGTACACTGTAACAATATTTTCTTTTCCTTCCTATATCTCGCTTTGAACCTGTAGTGATAACAGAATCTGTTGAAGCTTGCCATTTTATGTATTAGTTGGTTTGAATTTTTGCGACGTTCCTGCTCGCAAGTAATTGTATATAAGCTCGTTGTCTGTGTCATAAAGTTTAGTTGCATTCCTCTCGCCTCTCTGTTGCCACCTAATAGCCCACTTGTACAACACTATATCTCCTTAGGAAGAATGAATAAAGAAAGTACATTTCTTTGCGCCTTGATGATATACAAACGTTTCTAATCAGGCAATTCTGATAGTGTATGTGCACTTTGAATATGAAGGAGATTTCAAGGATGATTTTTCTTTTCTGCCTCATGATACCCATAGAAATAATTTTTTTCTGAGGTATTCAAGAGAGTGAGTGACTACATTGAAAACAAATGTGTGATGGATTTCAAGTTTTGTGTAGGCTTATGTTTTGATGGTGCTACCAAAATGACATGATGGCATTCTACTGTTACCCAGATTTATGAGCTTGCCAAGGATTATAGATAAACGCGCTGCTTCCTTCACCGAGAAAGTCTTGCTACCAATAAAAAATTTCCCCAGGACTAAGCATTGTGTTCAAGGAGGTTATAGTAATTGCAATTCATGTAAAGGCCATTACTTTTAATTAGAGATTCTTGACTGCATTATGTGATAATATGGGAGTTAATCATACACAATTCCTATTGCATGCCAATGTAGTATGTTGGTTACCAAGAGGTTTAGTACTGTCAAGAGCGTTTGAGCTAAGAAATGAGCTTACTAAATTTCTCCAACACATGGTTACAATTGTTCAGAGATATTTATTTGATAGCCAAGCTAGGTTCTTTATCTTTGCGATCTTTAAATTTTTCAGTACCTACATGCAGGGAACGATGGCTTCGTGTTTTACAATGGCACACAACATCTACAAACAAACGAAAGCTAGAAGCATGGAACAGTCGAGGGTCATAGGATTATTATGTCATGTTTCATCAGTTACCAACAATCATCGCTGATGCCAGCCAAGACTTTAATATTCCATTGCTATGTGATGCTGTTAGAGAACACTTGATGAATCTAGCAGACCAGTTTCAGTTTTACTTTCCAGCAGATGAAGATCCACGGTAACGAGTGTATGGATCTAAAACCAATTTATTCTACTACAAGATGACTGCAGTATCATTATGGAGGAGAAATTGTTGGAGCTATGTGGTAATGAAGGATTGAAGAGGAGTTTCGAAACTACATAATCACTTGGTTGATTTTGGATTAAAGTGAAAGCAGAAAATCCTGAGCTGAGTGCATTTGCTCTGAAAACTCTTCTCCTATTTCTTTTTACAGTCTTCTGTAACAATAGTTTCTCAGCCATGAGTGCTATCAAGACATAATGCAAAAATAATATGTACGTTCATTCTTCATTGCATGTGGAACAGTCTTCAATTCAACTGCAACTGGATAAACCTACAAAGAAGAAGCAGGCTCACCATTCACTAAAGTAGAATTGTCATCACAGAGGGATGTAAATTATTTTTATGGAATGCTGCCTTTATAATTGTCAAAACTCTTTAGCCTAGTTGACCATGAAGACATATTAACTAACTTGATATTTCAGCCACTTAAGTGTTATCTAATTGCCACCAAACAAGCGTCATTGTGTTACTGTCTTTGAGGAATTGGTGGAGTGGTGGTGATGGTGATAGGGGGTGTGATTGGAGATTGACTGATAGACAGAACCCAAAAATTGGTGGTTGTCTGTATCAATGGTAGAGAAGAGGAAGGTCAGTCGCTACCTATAAGAGCGACACAGGCAGCATAGACTTTGAAGGTGGAACCTGCCAACATTTTTAAAGCTTCATATGATATAGCAATGGGGATCAACCTTATGAAAACTAATTGTTCTCCATCCTTCAATGTTGTGGTGGCCAATATGGAATTTCCTTGACTGGTGAATACCAGACCTGCTCAAACTCGTTGGTTGCTTTGGTCGCTACAACCTTGCCATCCTTGTGAGCTAAGGATGGGGAATTTGGGGGAGCCTATAGGTCTATCTTCTGAGTCATCAGTAACCATTGCCTGGCCCTCTTTGGTCCCCGCTTTGGTGGAGAGGGGGCCTAGGTGCTGCTTATATGTAAATGGTCAGTATATAGGGCATTGTCCTGCTTGATAGGGGAATGTCACTGTCCCTTGCCTCTGCCATTCATGAGTGGCCTTTAAACCTTTAATAATCTGTTTTCCTTACGATAAGTTTCCTTCAAATTATAAGGAGTATCAAGAGACTTCGTGGGTTAAACATGCTTGGAAAAGGATAAAATCCTCCTCCTCATAAGAAAAGATTGTTGTTGGGGTGAGGTGAAGGCACCCTTCCAGATTTTCTTGATGTTAGGTTACCTCTTGATGCTCAGTATATCAGACTCAGTATTCTACAGGAGGCCTAGTAGCTTGGTTCTCTCCAGTAGCTGCATCCAACATTAGACATTGAATAAAGATACATTGACATCTAAGAGCACATGTTTTGTAGGGATATCACAGCATCCACCACTGCAGTGATAGAATATATCCAAAGGCAATTACTTATATAGTTGTTCATTAAACTAAGGGCTAATGGGCATTTAAAATGCTATATATCATGTTTGATTGCTTGGTTCAGAAGGATTGTCGAGAGCATTCACTTGCTCAAGATCTGAGGATATGAACTACAGGAACAGTTGGAAATTCCTTCCTTATTCCCTGGTTTAGATGCATAAAAATGTCTTGCTGATAAAGGCTAGTGTAATAAAGACTGACAGAGATCTGATAAAGAATAGCAGATTTTACTCACGGCATCAGGAACCATCAGCAAGCCATCACTGAGTGACTGGGTCATCAATGGTTCTTTACTGACTGTGTTAAAGACAATATTTTGGGGACCGGTGTCAAACGTGGCTAGCATGATATGGACATTGCCTTTAAACTTTAGGTTCAAGCTTTCCATGACCTAAGGATAGATCAAAGATAGTTTGAGGGTTTAGCTTTCCTCCTCACTGCTTCAAAGTGAAAATCGGAGCTGATAAGAGATGGCATCCATATTGTTTTTAATATCCTGAATTGGACATCGTTTAAAGACTGCTGTGTTTTGGGCACTGGATGACCAGGGAATACATCTTTTACAACCATCTATATGAATTTGTTGCTGGAACATCTGAGGACTGACTAAAAACTCAAGAACCCATGATGAGAGCTCTGTCGAGTACAGCAAGGCTGGGTATAGACATGTAGAACCAATATTACTTCTTTAAACTCATGTTTAGCTGAGTCCAAGCATTAGCATAGGAGTTTTTCGTAGCCCATTCAGCTTGCAGACGGGATACTCTTCCACTGTGATTACCTTGTGAAAATATGTCTTCAATTATTTATATTTTAATACAAGCATCATTAAACAATTCAGATGCCTGAGAGCTTTTGAACAATTAATATTGTGACAATTGAAATTGTTAATAAGCGAAGTCTTAAAACTAAATTTTATCAAGCACGAAGGCTTTATATTCTTTACCAATCAAATCACCTTAATTCAAATTCCTAATCCTTTTTAAATTAATTGAATGATGTTTGTCAGGAATAATGATGATGCCGACGCCTTTTGAGTTATATCTGGTTATGCCAATATCTTTTCTTTCTGCCACAGTAAATGTTTCGCTTAAGGATGAAGCTCAAGGTAGTTCGTGTCATTTAATAGTAAGAAAGATTTTTCATAATTTCATCTTTTGTTGTTGAAAAAAAGGGTCAATTTCTCTTTGAAAATAATGGTATTTATTTTCTGTTCACTTTAATTACCATGTAGATCTAGCCAATAAAAGTAAAAACTCTAAAAACATCTTGTAAAAGCTGGGCTATTTATTTCACATATTTGCTAATTGAGATTAGAATGCTACCTGCTATTTAAGAATTTGCACCAAAGTTCGTTAGCACAATACTGTTGGACCCTGTAGTAGGGGTTAGTGCCGTCAGGACACCACACGCAATGCATTCTAGGCACTACTTGCAAAGAGTCTTTTCAACGTCTCTTCGTCCCTTAAGTGCCACCACTTTTCATTTTTCTTCTCCAACTCAGTATTTTTTTTCTTTTTTTTATTCATTTTATTCTTACTGCCCAACTACTTTTGGCCAAAAACTTGCACTCATACTTGGAATCCGCTTCTATTTAGTTGACCTTATTTTGCCCGCGAATTTTGTATGTTGAGAGAGAGAGAGAGAGAGAGAGAGAGAGGAGAGAGAGAGAGAGAGAGAGAGAGAGAGAGAGAGACTAAACGGATAAATATAGTTAAAGGGAGGAAGATATAGAAAAATAGAAGTAGTAATTAAAGAGAGAGGATTGCTCTGCCTTCGAGGGGAGGGTGAGGAGAGGGGAGTCAGTTCATTCGATAGCTGTTGATACCGTGTAGGTTTTTAGTTGTCCAATTTTACTTATAAGTTGATTCTAGAATCTAGGAATGTAAGTAAATTACTTTTTGTCTTTTATCGGGATACCAATCGTGTCAGTTTGAACGTTTTGCAATTGAATTTATGTATCAATTATGTGTATTTTGTAATAATTATTATACGAGATATAAAGTGCATGTTTTCGGTGTACTTCTTATTTAAAAATATTACACCACTGAGGTGTAAGTAACTTGGAGTTTCCATCCTAACCGAAAAACCCTCTATATATTTTCAGGAGTAGGATGTCTTTAGCACTAGGTCTCAAAAGACATTGTTTGATTTGCTTCCCACACTAATGCAACAACTTTATTATAGTTTCCGGAAACTTTTGTTGATATGCGTTATTCATTATAGAGCCCAGTTCTACCTAACGGGGAAGTTGAAATGAAATAATTCAGGCTATTCTCTGTACGTGTGTGTGTGTATGTGGAGAGAGAGAG
>NC_090732.1:67188476-67200976 GCF_036898095.1 Palaemon carinicauda
TCATTCTTGGCGAGAAACGTAGGATCCGGAAACAGGTTCAGTTCTTCCCCATCCAGGAACTGAACACGACCTGCCTCTCTCGAGAGGCTACAATCTCACTAACCCTGGCCCCGGACGCGAGTGCAAAATAGGAAAATAACTTTTTGTGTCAAATCCTTTAACCCACACTCTTCATTGCTCAACAGAGAAGCGAAATGAAGAACTTGTCTAAAGACCATGAAATGGGCTTTGGAGGTGCTGAAGGTCTGAGCCTAGCACAGGCTTTCGGGACTTTATTAAAGATCTCGTTACCTAGGTCGACCTGGAAGGCATATAGAATGGGTCTTGTCAAAGCAGACTTACATGCTGAAATCGTGTTCGCTGCCAACCCTTGACCATGGAGGTGGGGAAAAAAGATAATCAGAAGTCTGTCAAGATCTCCTGCGGAATCTTCGCCTTGACAAAAGGCCACCCATTTTCTCAAAGATGACTCATATTGCCTTCTAGTAGATTTGCATTTATATTCCTCAAGGAAGTCTATACTGGCTTTCGAAATCCCGAAACGCTTTCTCACCGCTAGGGAGAGAAAATCATGAACTGCAGGGTCCGGGTTTTCTGTAATGAAGCGCAGACAGTTGACTTCTGGACTCGCTGGGTCAGAACTGGATCTGGTAGTGGTACAAACTTCAGCTACAGTTCCAATGCCAGGAGGAACCACACGCTGTTCGGCCACTTGTGGGCCACTATTGCCGCTACCCTTTGAAGGATCTCAGTTTGTTGAGGACCCTCAACAGAAGGTTGTGAGGAGGGAACAGATAAATCTTGGACCATCTGTTCCAGTCGAGGGACATCGCGTCCACTGCTTCCGCTAAGGGGTCCTCGTACGGGGCACGTACAGGGGCAACTTCTTGTTGTCTTTCGTCGCAAAGAGGTCTATCTGCAGTTCTGGGACTGATTCAGAATGAAGGAGAATGATCCTGCGTCTAAGGACCATTCCGACTCTATCGGTGTGAACCTGGAAAGAGCGTCCGCTGTCACATTGCGGACTCCTTGAAGGTGAACTGCCGACAGGTACCACTTCTTCTTTTCCGCCAATCGGAAGACGGCCAACATCACCTGGTTGAGAGGTGGTGACCTCGATCCTTGTCGATTCAAGTATCTTACAACTACCTCGCTGTCTATTACCACTTTATGTGGAACGAATGACGCGGGGAGACTTTCTTTAAGGTAAGGAGCACTGCCCTAGCTTCTAGAAAGTTTTATGAGAAAGGTCTTGAATAGCCTGGACCAAGTCCCCTGGACTTTTTTCCGATGAGAGTGACCTCCCCATCCCTCCTTTGAGGCGTCTGAGTGAATCGTCACCGACGGGGGAGGTGGCTGAAGAAGAACCTGACTTCTTTAGATGTCTGGCTTGGGACCAAGGCCTGAGAAGAGTACTTAGCCGAAGCGGCTGGTCTTCTCAGATCTCTTCACGCGTTTGATGCATAACTTCTCCAAACTCCGATTGCATCCTTTAGCTGTGCTCTTAGCACTGGGTCTGTCACCGAAGCAAACTGGAGAGAGCGCAGTACTCTCTCCTGCTCGTGTCTTGATATCCTTTCGGAATCTTGAAGTCTCTTGACAGAACCCGCTATCTCCTTCCTTTTCTTCGCCGGGGTGGAGAAACGGTGTGACAAAAGGTCCCAGTGGATCTTAGCCACTGGAACTTTTGAGATGGAGAAAGTCGAGACTTTTTCTGTTGATCTTGAAGCCTAGGTACTCTAGGAACTGGATCACTTGACTGGAAGCTTGCAAGCATTCTGTCTCGGATGCTGCCCACACCAACCAGTCGTCCAGGTAGGCTACTACCTGAATTCCCTTTAGGCGAAATTGTTTGAGAGCTACGCTCGCAAGCTTCGTAAAAATCCTTGGGGCTATGTTTAGCCCGAATGGCATGGCTCCGAAGGCGTATAGTCTTCGTAGTAGCCTGAACCCTAGGTAGGGGGAGAGTCGATGGCTAATTGGAATGTGCCAATAGGCGTCTGACAAGTCTATAGAGACGGAATATGCCCTCTTGGGCAGTAAGGTCCTTATGTGTTGCAGTGTTAGCATTTTGAATTTGCAATTCATTATGAACTTGTTAAGTGGCGACAAGTCCAGAATGACTCTGAGCTTTTCCGAGTCTTTCTGGAACACAAAACAGCCTCCCTTAGAAATTGATGGGCTTCACCCTTTTTCTCCAACCGTTCTTGAACGTACTCCTCCATAACGGGGGTGGAGTGTTGGAAAAAACCGAAGGTACGGGGGTGGAGTGCTGTACCAGCTCCCGCCCTGTCCATTCTTGAGTAGGCTGTTTGCCCAGGGATCGAAGGTCCACCGATCCCGAAATTTCAGAAGTCTCCCTCCTACCGGTATCACCTCACTTGGACTGCCGTCCTGAGGTCTTGCCTTCCTGACCACGACCACCCCTGAATCCCCTTCCCCTTGAGGGGCGTCTAGATGAGCCTCTGGCTGCTCCTCTAGGCTTTGCTCGAAAGGAAGTAGACTGCCCTTCGAACGCTGGGGTGAATGCCGTGGACTGTGTCGACACGGCCTGGGGTACCCACTGAAAGGTGGTCGGGGTTTGTGCCACGATCTGGGGCACTGGGGGCAATGGCAATTGCAGTTGCTGTTGCTGTCTAAGAGGCTTGGCTGGCCGAGACGGTAGCCTAGTCCTCATAGTCTTCCTCTTTAGTTGAGGACCCTCATCCGGGGAAGACTTTCTTTTGATAGCCAGGCCCCACTTCTGGAGAAGGTTTCTATTCTCCGAGGCGGCTTTATCAAAAACTTCTTTGACCAAGTCGGTAGGGAAAAAGGTCTTTTCCCCAAATGTTGGAGGAGCTTAATTTCTTTAGCTCGTGCCTCACCGTAGCCAAGGTAAACACGAACTCCCTACAAGCTCTCCTTGCTTTGACGAAGCCATAAAGGTCCTTCGTCACTGTGGCCAGATGAGGCTTGGCCACCACTATGAACATTTCAAGGACCTTGGGGTCACTTGCCATCGTCTCGAGAGTAGTCTGAAGAGACATTGAGGCAGTCAGTCTTTCTTTTGTATCGAACTCACTTCGCAAAAGAAAGTCAGACAGCTTAGGGAGGTCCTTGCCGAACTGACGTCCGGCAATATCAGCCTCCAACTTTCCCACTGAGAACGTAAGATGGACGTCCTTCCAGTCTTTGTGGTCCATAGGCAGGGCCAACGACAAGGGTTTACACTCCTCTAGGGAGGGGCAAGACTTGCCGGCCTCGATTGCTTTTAGTACAGCCAGAAACCCTTTCTGTAAAAAGGGGGAAGGCTCTAGTAGGCGAGGACACAAAGGAAGGGAGCTTCCTATTCAATGCAGCTACCTTTGAGTTAGAGAAGCCCCTCTCTTTCATCGAGGATGAAAGTAGAGCTTGAGCCGTAGCATGGTCCATCACTATGACCTCCTTCGGCTCTGTCTCCTCCTTTGAAGCTGGTTCCTTCCTCAGTCGGACATAACAGTCCGGATATGATGCCTTGCTGGGCCAGAATTCCACCCTCCAGGGGAACTGAGCCCAGCTTATCCGAGATGACGATCTTTCCAGTCGTCATCGGCATGTGCTCAGCATACCTCCATGGGTTAGCATCTGAGCACAAGGGAAGGTCTTTCACATTGAGCTTTTTCTGGGGCCCATGTGATTCTGCAAGGCACTGCATTCGCAGTTCTATTGCAGCTGCCTTCTCCTGATTCTCCTTCTGCATTTGTTGGATCATTCCAACAATAGAAGAGAGGGCCTGTCCCAGCTCTACTGGGAGACCGGCCGATGTAGAGGGGCTTGAACTTCATCCTGGGCTTCTGCCAGGAGGTCTTCCTCCTGACACCCGTCCACATCAGATATCCTGTCATTTAGCTGGATGTCTTGCATCGCGACCGCGACTTCAGCATCCACCTGGATCTGAACTTAGGGGATCTCCTCTTGAGGCTGGGGAATCACTGCATCAGCTGATGCCTTAGGGAAAAGATACGCCCTCATCTTCTCACTTGGAAGATAAGGGCCAGAAGTGTTCTTTTGGAAGCCCCTTACCCAGGTACGAAGCATCTTCCTAGCTATTTAAATGTCTCATTAATCAGGTTAGTGCACACAGTACATACCTAAGGGTCCCAATACCGGAGATCATCCTTGGAGACAGCGTATGCTGCGTGTCTCCTACAAAACTCATGTCCGCAGAGGTTCTTGCTGCTGACATTGCAGAAAGCACTTCCCCACTTCGGAGTGTCCTTCTGTAAAGAGAAGAAATTTCCATGAGTATCAAGTGAACTATGTATCACTGGATATGCATAGTATAGCATAACAATTCAGAAAGGAAAGACACACACTTGTGTTTCCCTCACAACCCATTGCTGCAGCCTTCCAGATAATAAAATCAAAATGGTTTATCTCTTCTAGAGTAACCAATGCAAGGTTTCCAGAGGAAACAGGTGGAGCTCACACCTAGGCAATGATTTTAAAATCCTGGATAATAGACAGGGAAGAACTCTGCTTCCTATCTGAGGGCAACAGCAAAGGGCTGTGCAAGAAAACACAATAGTGTTAGAAGATACAGTGCTGTACCTAAACCTTTACTATAGTTTTCTTCTTACTGTATATGCTATACAGAAGAATATTAGTACAGTATAGGAGGATGTGTGCCGGCCTGCCTTTGCCGGCCGGCACACACCACAACTAGCTTTAAAGTATACTACTTAACAGCTATAGGGCGGCAGCACTCTGGTTCAAATGCCTATGCCGGTCGGCAGCAACTGCCGGCCGGCAACAGCCAGTGTTGGCCGGCAATGACTGCCGGCCAGCAACTACACAAGGTAGTACCCAGCTGCCGGCCACACTCTTGGTGACCGGCAGACAAGGACTGACATAAGCCGGCCGGCAAAGGTACAAGACCGATGCCAGCCGGCAGCAAAAGAACCAGAAGACTACACCTGCCCGGCTGCCGGCCTCATAGGCCGGCAGCCGGGACAGGTACAGCACTAGAAGAAAATTGAATGGATGCCGGGATAAGAGTGTACACAACCCCCCAAGCCCGACAACTGAAAGAGTGCATATAAGGAAGGGGAGAAACTTAATTCAGGCTTCCTTGACCAATGCCGTCCGGCTCTGCCGGCAGGCATGGATGAGGGACCAAGAGAGGTCCGGGCAGCACTCGAAAACATAAGACCCTTGCCGGCCAGCATCTCTGCCGGCCGGCAATGGGCTTAGTCAATTCCACATCCCAACCTATACTAGGTCCAGAAGTAGAACGACGTACAGTACAGTAATACCCCTGCCGGCCAGCTCTGCCGGCCGGCAAGGTACAGTACAGTAATGTCTAGGCCATTACGGAGATAGAGGGGAAAGGGACAAGAGGGTCCTGCCAACCTTGCTTTAATGACAGATCACCCGCAGCCAAGAACTTTGTCTTAGCCTAAGGGAGATCTAAGGGAAAGGGCCAGCAATACTTGCCAGCTTCCAGAGCACCAAAGCAAGGAAGGCGTTGCTACTCCCAAGGGAAGAACTTATCCTCCCCCGAGAACAGCAACAGGACTTAGTCTGGTCGATCACAAAAGAAGGAATCATAACTTACAGAAACCTTCGGTAGTGACCTAAGGGAGCTAAGCTCCCTTTGTAAGTGTTAGGTCAGCGAGGGAGACTCTGCCCCAAGCCAGACAACACGGACTCAGACTAAAAACTCTGTTGTTCTGTCCCTCTTTGAACCAGACTTACTGGAACAGGAAGGTACAGTAACACCCTAGTATAGTTTTATCGAAAATAAATTCGGAAAAAACCACTTAGGGATAAGCCCAAGGCTTAAACAGAGGGAAAGGGATTGCATACCTTCTCCGAAGAAAAGAAAGCAACCGGGGAGTATGATAAAGTATACTAAGGCTCCATAAGCAATTAGCCTAGGCACCAAGAGAATCGATTACCTAATTCACCGAAACTCACACGTATACAATCTTGGAAATATTCCACACAGTCTTAAATGTATAAAATATAGCCTAAAGCTTCAATAAAATTTTAATTACACTCGGAAAAACCAAAATCATGCATGAAGTACTAGGACCAAACGACTAGGCTACATGGCCTAGCGTAGGCCAGAATGGAGAATACTTCGCCAAATAATACTAAGCACGAAAGGAAATCCTATGTAAAGCTAAATAGCTAAAATTTATTAAAGCAAAACAACCAGGAATGTCACTCTGCCTAACTAATTTATACCTAGCGAGTGACAGTGTCCAGGACACCTCTGGTAGGCTACGGCTCTTGTATCAAAGATTAATCCTATTAATCACTCAAAATTTTACCAAGAGCCTACATTTATACATAACAGACACTATACTCAACTTATCCGAGGCCAAAGAAGACGGAGAAGCCATGAAAAGCTGAATAAATCCAAGATTTGCGAGAAAAACAGGAAAAAACACCGAGTTGTTAAGCTACGCAAAAAGGAATACAGATGGCGCCAGGATTGGCGCCAGGCACGCATACGAATCGGGGGATAGGAAAGCCTTGGGAGCGGCTCCCCTTTTTCTTTCCCGAATTCGTATCTCGTCAATCACCTCCTACGAGACGAAATCTCTGTTCAGGTCGTAGATTGCCATGTGACGTGTCTAGAATACGTCCTCTGATATGTCGCGATATCCCTTTCACGAGGGATACTCGCTCCAGGAGTTAGAATTCTGGTACCTTAAGGTAAATTCTCTGGGAATATCGCCGTAGTTGTAATATACCCTAGGAAGCTACCCTATAGGAACTTCCATCAGGACGACATGGCTTGAGCCCAAATATATATATATATATATATATATATATATATATATATATACATATATATAAATATATATATATATATATATATATATATATATATATATATATATATATATATATATATATATATATATATATATATATATATCTATCTATATCTATATATATATATATATATATATATATATATATATATATATATATATATATATATATATATATATATATATATATATATATATATATATATCTATCTATATATATATATATATATATACATATATATATATATATATATATATATAATATATATATATATATAGATATATATATATATATATATATATATATATATATATATATATATATATATATATATATATATATATATATATATATAAAGTCCATGTAAAAAGGACATACAAACATGAGAGGCAATTTCATGTTCAACCGACAAACAGTTTTGTTAACAGCTATCAGTGAGAAAACCATACATGTTTGTTCAGGTCCCTATCAGTGCGAGTGTAAAGCGAAGATCCAAAGCATAATATATACAAAAAAAAACAATTTTCGTTACTCCGTACTATCGTGTGACAAACGGTTGTTACATGGTTCCCCTTGTAAAAGTTAAATAATGTATACATTAAATAGGGCCCCCATAAATGTATATGTATGTATAAATATATATATATATATATATATATATATATATATATATATATATATTTATATATATATGTATATATATATATATATATATATATATATATATATATATATATATATATACATATATATATATATATATATATATATATATACAGTATATATACATAATATATACATATACATATATATATATATATATATATATATATATATAGATATATATATATATATATATCTATATATATATTTATATACATATATAAATATATACATATATATATATATATATATATATATATATATATATATATATATATATATATATATATATATATATATGCACATATGTGTATATATATACATATATATACACAAATGTATATATATATATATATATATATATGTATATATATACATATATATAAATATATATATATATATATATATATATATATATATATATATATATATATATATATATATATATATATATATATATACATATATATAAATATTATATATATATATATATATATACATATATATATATATATATATATATATATATATATATATATATATATATATATATATATATATATATGTATATATATATATATATATATATATATATATATATATATATATATATATATATATATATATATAAAGTCTAGGTAAAAAGGACATAAAAACATGAGAGGCAATTTCATGTTCAACCGACAAACAGTTTTGTTAACAGCTATCAGTGAGAAAACCATACATGTTTGTTCAGGTCCCTATCAGTGCGAGTGTAGAGCTAAGATCCAAAGCATAATATATACAAAAAAAAAACAAATGTCGTTACTCCGTACTATCGTGTGACACACGGTTGTTACATGGTTCCCCTCGTAAAAGTTAAATAATGTATACATTAAATAGGGCCCCCTGATCTTGAGAGGCTAACTATAGGCGGGTTATCTTGCAGGAGATAAGCAGGTTTTAGACTATCAATGGAGACCCAGTCTTCTCTGCCACGCATGTTTAGTAGGAATGCTTACGGACTGTGTCGGATCACAAGGAAATGTCCCTTGTAAGGGGGTGTTAGCGGTGACTTGCTAGTGTCATTGCGCAGGATGACGCGCGTTGCAGAGTGCAAGTGTGTCGGTATGTGATGTGTCACTGGGGGCTTGTAAGTGTTTCAGCAAGGAATAAATTTTCCCACGACGTGACGTATGCGCTGGAGATCATTGGAGGAGGTTGCAGATGGAAAAAAATTCGGGAAAGACGACCAACGGGTCGCCATACACCATTTCAGCTGCCGAGACATCGAGGGCGTCTTTAGGAGTGG
This sequence comes from Palaemon carinicauda, assembly GCF_036898095.1. Taxonomy (NCBI): domain Eukaryota; kingdom Metazoa; phylum Arthropoda; class Malacostraca; order Decapoda; family Palaemonidae; genus Palaemon; species Palaemon carinicauda. Next base: position 67,197,238 of record NC_090732.1, read on the forward strand.
CCCTTAGTCCCAGGAGGACACAGGGAAGCTAGGTAAACCAGTTGGAATCTTTGTAGCAGGATATCAAAGCCGCTTTGAGGGTGGGATGAAAAAATTCAACCATTCTAATGGCAGCAGGGTTGCAGGCAGTTGTCTGATGCCCAGATTCGCTAATGATGTCCGCAATTGAGAGGTGAAAATGGTACCCCTGTCAGAAGTAATATGCTCAGGGATACCAAATCTTGCAATCCATCCTGAGAGTAAGGCAGATGCACAAGAGGCGGACGTTGCAGTTTCCATGGTAATGGCTTCAAGCCAACGAGTGGAGTGGTCGATGACATTAAACAGGTAATGATGTCCTTGTGATGTGGGTAGGGGGCCTACAACGTCGACATGTATGTGGCTGAAACGACGCTGATGGTCAAGAAAGGTGCCTACTCCTGAATCCGTCTGTCGATGTACTTTGGAAGTTTGGCAAGAAGTACAGGCGGGGACCCAATCCTTAGCATCCTTAGAAATGCCGTGCCAAATGAACTTTGTTTTCAGCAGCTGTGCAGTAGAACGGCAAGAGGGATGTGATAGGGCGTGATTGAAATCAAACACCTGTCGGCACATGGGAGTAGGAATCCAAGGGTGGTGTTGGAATCATTGAGGGGGATTTCTTCCCAACGGAGGGATGTGCAGGATGTCCTACATGCTTGATACTGTGGATCCTGTCGTTGGGCTTCACCCAAGGTGTTCTAATCCAATCCCAGTTGAACGGCAGCCAACGTATTTCTTGACAGGGCATCGGCAACGGGATTCATTTTCCCAGTGACGTGTTAAAGGGTGCAATTGTATTTATCCACGGCGGAGAGATGTCGACGTTGAGGGGCGGACCAGGCGTCAGACTGTCGAGTGAAGGCATGCACCAGAGGCATGTGATCTGTGCGAATGACGAAGGGCGTACCTTCTAAGAAATGGCAAATGTGACGGACAGCAAAGTGCACCGCCAGCAATTCGCGATCGGAGGTAGAATAACCCAATTCTGCCCTGGACAGTTTTCTGCTGAAGAAGGCCAATGGGCGGGGAGAGCCGTTGATCACCTGTTCGAGTACTGCATCAATAACGACGTCGCTGGCATCGGTGGATAGAAGTAGAAAGGCATGTGGGATGGGAAAAGTGAGAGCAGCCGTTGTTGATAGGCCCTTCTTTGCATTGCAGAAGGCCGCTTCTTGAAGGGGACCCCACTGTGGAGGATCAACTTTTATTTATTTTAATTTATTTTTATTTTTTGTTTTTGCCAACCCAGAGAGAGAGAGAGAGAGAGAGAGAGAGAGAGAGAGAGAGAGAGAGAGAGAGAGAGAGAGAGAGAGAGAGTATCGATTGTTTGTTGTGAGAGAGACTGTTTGTATAAATGAGGTTGTTTGTTTATGTTTTAACTAAGTTTGGACAGTGGTGCATGTCTTGGGCAAATGATTAATTCTTATTTGACCGCAGCTAGAGGCATGTGTGAATGCTGGAATATTATCATTATTATTCATTACCAGCGTGGAAGTGTTTATTTATTTCAAAAGCCGTAATTCCTTTTTGGAGAGAGTTTCCTTGAATGTGAAATTGATTGTTGAGGACCTGGCTTGTTTAAGGAACTGGATATGACTGCTCAGATTTAAATAAACTTTGATGACCCGGACTGAATGAACCTTCGATTGATGATGATGATGATGATGATGATGATGATAATGCGCACAACCTAAACCAGTTTGTGCAATTGTGTATTATATTTATCAGTGTTCCGGTTGCTGCTGAGTTGTGGTATTTTTTGGCTATTAAAAAGACTGTTGGCCCTTATGTGGACGAAAGTGTCCACTCAGAATCATATATATATACACATATATATATATATATATATATATATATATATATATATATATATATATATATATATATATATATATATATATATATATATTACGTATGGATTTTGGTCTATTTTAGTTTTAAGTTTTGCTATGGTTTAATTGATTGTAGAACGGTTTTTTTTTTTGGTTAATTATATGATTAGTGTTAAGTTTTTTTTTTATTAATTTGAAGTGTTATTAATTTGATTGTGGATGGTTTATGTTAAGAGATTTAGTTTGTAAGAAATATAGTATTACGGTTATGTTTTTTTTTTTATGTCCTTTTTGTCTAAGAGTCCAGTTTATGATAACGTAAGGGGAAAGTTTATGCAGAGGAGACATTTGTCAGTTAGTGTGATCAAGAGTGTTGGGGTTGCTTTTGTGTGCATCCCGCCATATTATTTTGGCACCCAAATAGGGACTGCCGAGGTGGGATTGGAAGCTGGACTGTTGGATGAAGGACTTATGGGATAAGAAATTAGATTAAGGTTTATGAAAATGGTAGAACAATTTAAGATATTAAGGGAGGAAATGTGGTTGGCTAAGGAGTAAGTGGAGAAGTTGTTGCTTAAGAATGCAAGGCTGAGTTGTGAGAATGAGGAGATGCGAAAGGAACTAAAAGCACTAAACGGAACTGTTGAGAGCGTGGAAGAAGGTTTTGAAATGCGGATGCAAGAGATTGAGGCATGAATGGAGAAACGAATGGAAGCTATGATGGGGCAAGTAATGTCCTCAGCATCGGGTAAAGGGTTGATAGTGGAAGAGAAGGCTAAGGTAAGTGATAATGGGGAAGGTAGTGATAGTGAGATTGAAGATAAGGAAATTAGGCATAGTAAGGATGAACAGAAAGGTGAGAGGAAGGATGAAAGAAGAGGTAAAATTTATGTGAAGAAAGAGAAGAAAAAGTGTCAGGATGAGAGCAAGGATGATCGTGAATGGGTGAAGGTGGTGAGTAAGAAAAGGGCTAGGAAGAGTATAATCAAGGATAGGAGTATGAGTGTGGAATTAGATTCTTTATTTTCTAGCAAAGAAGTAGGAAACAAGAAGGATGGGTAGCTGTGATGATAGCAGTGAGAATGAACGTGATGTGTGTAAGACTGTGTTTATGAGAGAGGTACCTTGGTGTGAAAGGTTCAATGAGCATAGTCGTAGGGATATATACGAGTTTTTCAAGGAGTATGAGAGGTATTGTCAGGATAAGCATGGTGATAGTAAGAGAGTTTGGGCTAGGGAGTTAAGAAAATATTTGACTGGGTATTTGTTGACGATGTATGGTGTGATAATGAGTGTGGGGTATGTTGAAAATGATAGTGTGAAAGGTAGGATAATTGAGCAGGTAAAAAGTATGCAAGGAAGTGTTAGGTATAGGTGTAAAAATTATTTTGATGAGGCTCAAATGAATGAGGGTGAGGCTATTTCTATGTATGTATGTCGGTTAGAAACGTTAGCAAGGAAGAAGTATGGAGATGAAGGTATAAATGAGAATAAGGAGTTAATGAGAAAGTTTTTGGCTACACACGTATATATATATATATATATATATATATATATATATATATATATATATATATATATATATATATATATATATATATATATACTGTATATATAGGTAGTATTTTGGCTAGGGCCCCAGCCACCTGTTGAGATACTACCGCTGGAGAGTTATGGGGTTCTTTGCTTGGCAATACAGTGCTAAATTGTAGCCCTCTTCCTGGTTACGGGTCATTTTTTCTATGCCTACACATATACCAAATAGTGTGACCTATACCTCACAAATACTCCTATGTCTACCTACACTTGACAACACTGACATTACCAACAATTCCTCTTCATCCAAAGGGTTAACTGCTGCACTGTATTTGTTTAGTGTTTAATTT
>NC_090732.1:67208476-67210976 GCF_036898095.1 Palaemon carinicauda
GAAGAACTTCTGGCTTTTCCTCTAGCTCTCAAACGAAAGAAAGAAGTCTGCCTTTCGAAGGCTGGGTTAAGAACTGGCGACTGTGTCGCCACTTGTTGAGGTACCAGCTGGTACGTGGTTGGAGGTTGTGCCACTATCTGAGGCACCGCAGTCACAGGAAGTTGTTGTTGTTGCTGTCCTGGATCTTGGGGTCACTTGCCATCGTTTCTATTGTCGTTTGCACCGACATCGATGCCGCAAGTCTTTCCTTTGTCTCTTTCTCTCTACGTAAGAGAACCTCCGACAGTTTTGGAAGTGCCTCACCGAACTGGCGTTCAGCAATATCAGCTTCCAGCTTCCCGACTGAGAAGGTAAGGTGTACGTCCTTCCAGTCTTCTTGGTCCAAGGGCAAGGTCAGAGATAAAGGCTTGCACTCCTCCAAGGAGAGGCATGGTTTCCCTGCCTTCACCGCCTTTAAGGCTACCTTATATTCCTTTTCCAAGAAGGGAAACGCTCTGGTAGGAGAGGCCACAAAGGAGGGAAGATTCTTACTCAAGGCGGGCACCTTTGAGTTAGTGAAGCCCCTCTCTTTCATCAAGCTCGCTAGTAACGATTGAGCCTTACTATGGTAAAAAACTATGACCTCCTTCGGCTCCGTCTCCTCCTTTGAGGCTGGGTCCTTCCTAAGACGGACATAGCAGGCCGGATAAGAATCTTTGTTGGGCCAAAACTCCACTGTTTCCAGGGGAATTGCTCCCAACTTTTCTGAGATCACGATCTTCCCGGTTGTCATTGGCATGTGTTCGGTATACCTCCAAGGATTAGTATCAGAGCACAAAGGAAGATCCTTCACGCTGAGCCGCTTCTGGGGCCCACGTGATGCTGCAAGTCTACGTATCTCCAGTTTCATTGCAGCTTCTTTCTTATCATTCTTCTTTTGAATTTTTTGGATCATCTCAACAATGGAAGAAAGAGTACTTCCGAGTTCATCTGGGATAACAGACGATGTAGACGGAATAGGTTCTGGGTCCGGAACCAATGTAATCGACACTTCGTCGATTTCTTCCTCTTCTACTTGAGGAGCCTGGAACAGCTCCTCCTCCTGACCTTCTCCTAGAAGGTCCTTCTCAGTAGAATCCGACACCTCCGACATCCTAACGTCCAATTGGATATCTTGAAGGGCGGCTGAGACTTCAGAATCTACCGGATTCTGGGCAATTAGTATCTCCACCTGAGGCTGTGGGATGATTGCATCAGCTGATGCTTTAGGGAAAAGTAGGCCCTCATCTTTTCATTTGGAAGGTAGGGACCTGAGGTGTTTTTCTGAAAACCCCTCAGCAAGGATCGTAACGTATCCCTGGCAGCATCCCTTGACTCCGTTGACTTAGGGTCGTCAAAAGCCTCGGTAATCAGGTTAGGACAAACTGTACAAACCTGAGGGTCCCAATAGCGAAGATCACCTCTGGAGGCTGCGCATGCTGTGTGCCTCCTGCAATATTGATGCCCACAGGAGTTCTTACTGCGGACATTACAGAACACACTCCCGCACTTCGGATGGTCCTCCTGTAAAGAGAAGAAAAATCCATGAGTATCAAGTGAAGGCTTTTACTTATATTGCGACATTTAGCTTATATAGAAAAGCTATAAAAGAAAGAAGGAAAGACACATACTTGTATTTCCTGTCCAGTCAATTGCTGAAACCTCCCGAGATATCAAAACTAAGGTTAATTCTATTCTAAAATACCTTATGTAATTTCCTAAACGGAAATTTAAGGTGTAGTTCACACCTTGAGATAAAGTTTCAATATAAGGGATAGAAAGAATACAGAAAGAACTTACTTTCCATGCATTGTACGGTCTCAACAAAAGGCTGTACAAGATAACATTAAGTATGATGAAGAACTTTTAGTGTTATCACAAGCACTGTACAGCAGTTTCTGCTAATGCAGTGTGTAATACACTACGAATACAGCAACTACTGTACATCGCATGCTGTTGTGCTGGCGTGCGCCTGCACGTGCCAGCCGGCAACTACCCCTGAATAGTTCAAAGATATACTATCTTTAACTAATAGGCGGCAGCCCCCTGATTCGCGACTGTGTGCCGGCCGGCAATCATTGCCAGCCGACGGCTGAAAACACTAATACCCAGCTGCCGGCTGCTAATCGTAGTGGCCAGCAGATTCGGGCTGTGTTTCCACTGCCGGCCGGCAAAGGTAATAAAACCCATGCCACCCGACAGTAGCCAAGAACCAGAGAACCTCCACCTGCCCGGCTGTCAGATGTTAAGCCAGCAGCCGGGTTAGGGGTGCAACACAATAGTCAGAGAAACAGTATGGATGTAAGGTTATAAGGAGGCAATTCTGTACGACCTTCCATCCAGAAAGAGTGAACTTATGGAAGGGGAGCATGTAGCATTCACGCTTCCAAAGAATCCATAGCCTGCCGGGCTCTACCGGCAGACATGGAAGGGAGACCAAAGGAGGTCTGGGGTTCACTCTGCAAAGAAAAAAGGGTCTCTG
>NC_090732.1:67215976-67233476 GCF_036898095.1 Palaemon carinicauda
TGAATATCCCGGAGCTCTTGAGTGGAGAAGGGTGGCAGAAAAGGTTGGCAGACTTGAATAAGCCTGATTTAGAGGATGTAGCAGAATTTTTTGAAATTGAAAATTCCGGGTCTGTTAGGAAGGGGTTGTTGCTTCTTAATATTTATGAAAATGTTAAGGTGATGGAGGCAGAAGGTAAACCAGAGACTAGGCAGGGGGAGGAAATGGTATCAGTAGAAATTTTAGATAGGCAGATTCAGTTAAAAAAAATGGAAATAGATCTCCAAAGGATGAAGGCTGAGGAGAGAGAGAGAGAGAGAGAGAGACAGCACGAACTTGCTATGCAAGCATTGAGTAATAGGGGTTCTTCTTCTTCCCAACATAATGTGTTTGCAATGCCTTGTATTAATTTAACTGAAGCTCTCAAGTTAATCCCAAATTTTCAGGAAGTCAACGTGGCCGAGTTTTTTGTTTCTTTTGAGAGGATAGCCTCAAGGTTGGAGTGGCCAAAGGAGTATTGGACTACTCTTATTCAGAGTAAGTTGCTAGGTAAGGCCCAGAAAGTTTACGTTTCCTTGGACGAAGATCTGTCCTCAGATTATGATTCTGTGAAGGCCATAGTTATAAAGGCTTACGAGTTGGTACCGGAAGCTTACCGACAACGCTTCCGTACTTTACGTAAGGAAAGAGGCCAGACTTTTGTAGAGTTTGCCAGGGCTAAAGAACAATTTGCTGGTGATTGGTTGAAGTCTAAGGAGGTGACGGACTTTGAGAAATTAAAAGAATTGTTTTTGATTGAGGAGTTTAAAAGGTCCGTGCCTAATGAGGTGAAGGTACACCTCGAAGAGTTAAAATTAGAAACTTTGCAGGAGGTGGCTATTGCAAGTGATGAGTATCTCCTCTCTCATAGAAATGTGATAGGGGAAGTACCCAGAAATGAGATGTCTGGTTGGGTGAGAGTTAACGGGAATAGTAACCAGAACAGGTATAACAGGCCTAATGACAATTATGGTTCTCGTACTACTCCTGTTAAAAGTTATAATAAGCAGACCACAAACAACCCAGGGAAATTGAGAAGTTTGACTTGTTTCTTCTGTCATAAGAAGGGACACGTCAAGAGCATGTGTTTTGCTTTTAAAAAGTCGCAAGGGACCGAAAGATGTCCGGTAATGGCCATTCATAGGAATGAGAACGAGTCAGTGGCTGAGAATTCTAATAATCAATGACTAAGCAATAAGTCACTGGCTCCTTTTCAGGAATTTTTGTCTAATGGTTTTGTTCGCTCTGGGAATTTGACTGAGCAAAGAAAAGTTAAAATTTTGCGTGACACTGGGGCAGCTCAGTTTTTAATTCTCAGAAAATCTTTACCTATTGATTTAGAATGTACAAATAAGGAATAGGTTTTGCTAAGTGGTTTTTCCAGATGCGGTCAGGTCTTACCTGCTTGAGAGTGTTTATTTATCATGCCCGTCTTTTTCAGGTTATTTGAAACTGGCTATTATTGATAAATTTCCTATTAAAGATGTGGATTTGGTGTTAGGGAATGATGTTGCCCTAATAAATAAAACTTTCCCAATTGTGTTAAATTCCAATAATGAGATATCTGCAGTCACTCGATCGAAGGCTAGTAGTGTTGAGTCGGTAGTTGATGATGATTTGAGTAGTTTACTATGAGATTCAGGGCCTCTGTAACACGGTTTTTTGGACTTTGCTCCTTATCAAAGCATCGGGTGTAGCTGAAAGTTGACATATGTATATTTTACAACCACACACAAATTTTGTCAGCATTATCAATAACCTAAACCCGATGGTTTTAATTTTTATAGAATAAAAAGGATCCAGCCGACGCCATGGCCAGTGATACCGAGCCAAGAGTCGAAAACATTCATTACGTAAGCAATGTAAACACCTTTGGACAAAATTTTGCCCCGCCCATCCACCAGATACCCATTAACCTTCTTCCATCTGCTCTGAAACCCATAACAGTCAAGAATGGCTGACAGGATTTGGAATTGCCCCCGTGGTTGCAAACCTGCATTTGTCTTACGACTTGCAACTTTATACAGTCACGAGAAAGCCCTTGGCCATATCTATTATAGTCTGAATAGGTAATTAATCAGTTTCTAGTTTAAATCCAATGTTTATGGTCTGATTTGTATTTAGCGTAACATGATTATAATACTTGTAATGTCATTCAGGCTTTTGAACATTTCCATTAACTATTCACTATGCCACCAAGAGAGAGAGTGAGAGAGAGAGAGAGAGAGAGAGAGAGAGAGAGAGAGAGAGAGAGAGAGAGAGAGAGAGAGAGAGAGAGAGAGATTGTATGTAAACAGTCTTTATATAACTTTTTTTGTTAAAATAAGATTTTTGTGCTAAAATCTCCACCAGACCAACGGATCATCCGATATAATTTTTTTTCTTCTTCTTAGGCTATGTTTTGGGCATGACTGCATTTTGTAAAAGAGAGAGAGAGAGAAAGAGAGAGAGAGAGAGAGAGAGAGAGAGAGAGAGAGAGAGAGAGAGAGAGAGAGAGAGAGAGAGAGAGAGAGAGAGAGAGATTGTATGTAAACAGTCTTTATATAACTTTTTTTGTTAAAATAAGATTTTTGTGCCAAAATCTCCATCAGACCAACGGATCATCCGATATAATTTTTTTCTTCTTCTTAGGCTATGTTTTGGGCATGACAGCATTTTGTAAATAAATCATGAATAGTTTTAGGAGTTTTATTTGTACATCTAATGAGAATCTATAGAAGTAAAGTGAACATAATTCATTTATCCTTTAAAATATTTACTACATGTAGCAAAACAAATAGTAGTAAAGATGATAATGCAATGAAGGAATGATACCATACTTTATCTTTAGCTTCAACGTCGGCAATAACATACCCAGTTGCCATAATTTGTCAGCTTAATGAAATAACCTATCATCTAATGTTAAACTTAATTTCTGAGGAGGCCATGGCTTATTGCACAGTGAAAAAACATGACAAAGACTTTATGAATGGCGGAACAATACATAGATGTGGGTGGGGTATCAGTGCTGGCGTAGTAATACTACTGTAGCAGTACTGCCGCAACAGTAGTATGCATGAATTTAACGTTTAGGCCAACTGCTGGGATCATTGAGGATCATTTAGCACTTCTTACAACTACTCGAGAAATGAGTTTTTATAGCCAGAATTTGAATTTTCTGATCCAACAATGCCCATGATAGCCTTCAGTGTTATCCTGATTCATAACGAGGCCAAAGTGGGTGGAGTCTCATGAAGTCATCATTCTGACGATAATTATTGGTGAAGGTTTAAAGCGAAAATACGGTACCGGCTATCTTTTTTTTTTTACAGTAAATAGGTAGGTAGATAGACAATGAATAAAAATTGCTTGACATTGGATATAGCAGTTATCAAATCAAGCTGGTCTACTACGTTTTTGAAAATTACCAACTACTCCATACACTTTGTCAATCTGATTGTGACCTATAAAGTAGACTGTAATTTCTTAGGAAACTTATTTTGGGAGTTAGACAAATAATCGAAGTGTTTTTGTATTTATTAACATATTTTGTTCGTTTGTTCATTATGACAATTCTCAGTGGAGAGGTTTCAGAGTTCATAAAGGTGTACTGCTTTGCTTTTATTTACACTTTTGTGTTATTGTTGGCAGAGGTATAGCCTTCGTTACGTATAACCAATCATCGATCGAGAAAGAGAGAAGAAATGCCGTCATAAGTTACGTAACGAGTGCGTTCGAAACCTTTTCTCTGAGTAAGTTGGCCCGTCTTCAAAAATCGTCACTTTTACTTAATAAAGTACCAAATTTATTCAACCTACGTAATGCAGAATATAGTAAAAATTTATGTGTAGATATAATGTGCATTCTGAATAAGCGTTATATTTATGAAATTCATAGAAAAAAAGTTATTGCGAAAAAACCGTGTTACAGGGGCCCTGAATCTCATAGTAGATTGTAGTGATAGCTTAGTTGTAGATAGTGGTGTGTTGGATAATAAACTTAATTGGATTACTAAGGAACTTATTACAGCTCAAAAAGCAGATTTTAAAGACCTGCCAATTGAGTCTGGCGAAATTACTGATTTGACTGTCCCTCGATTTAAGATAATTAATAATATTTTATACAGAGTAAGTAGACCTTTTGATGCCATTAACACAGGTTGTGAAATTGTTAAGCAGATTATGGTTCCTTTTGTTTATCGAAAGGAGTTAATGACATTGGCTCATGAAAATGGTTTGGCTGGTCATTTTGGTATTTTTAAAACCACTCGTAAATTGTGTGAAAGTTATTTTTGGCCTAAGATCAAAAATGATGTTAAAAAATTTGTAAATAGTTGTGATGCATGTCAAAAGGTCGGGAAGCCTAATCAACCAATTCCAAAGGCACCATTCCATCCTATTCCTGTTGTTTCTGAACCGTTCAGGGAAGTAATTATTGACGTTGTTGGTCCTCTGCCGAGAACTCGTAGTGGCAATCAGTATTTTTTAACAATTATGGATAGGATGTCTCGATATCCTGAGGCAATACCACTGCGAAATGTAAAAACTGTTAAAATTGTAGAAGTGTTAATTGAATTTTTCACCAGGTTCGGTATGCCCAAAGTAATTCAGTCCGATTGTGGGTCTAATTTTATGAGTAAATTATTTAGGGAAAAGATGGCAGAGTTGAAAATTAAACATGTGACTTCTTCCCCGTACCACCCTGAAAGTCAAAGTGTTTTGGAACGATTTCATCAAACCATGAAATCTATGATAAAAAAAAACATTGTTTGGTTAATGGTTCCGAATGGGATAAGGAACTACCTTATTTATTATTTGCATTTCGGTCAGTGCCGAGTCAATCTTTAGGATTTTCACCTTTCAGCCTTATTTTTGGTCATTGTGTGCGTGGTCCACTGGATGTGGTTCGTGAATCTTGGGAGGGGGACGCACCTGACATAAATTTATTACATTATGTAAGTAATTTGGGTGAAAAATTAACGAAGGCTTGGAAGTTTGCTGGTGAAAATTTATTGTGTAGCCAAAAGAAAATGAAATACTTTGGTATTGCTTCCCATTCCAGGAAACCCTTTAAAAGCTGCATTTTCAGGACCGTGGAAAATTTTAAAGAAATTAAGTGATGTTAATTATTTAGTTGAAACTCCTGAAAGGAGGAGACCCTACCAGCTGTGTCACATAAATATGTTAAAAGCATATAAAGATCGTGACAAAGTTGTTCCCGTGACATTAATTGGTAATACTACTAAGTGTAATGATATTAATTCTTTTTCTTCTCCAGATGTGAGTAATTTTGATGATGATTGTTTTGATAGTGCCGAATGGTCTAATGATAATGAATATTCTTTAGAAAATTTTTCAGAAATGGTTTCACATTTAAATTTAGCAGAACAGGGATCTTTGAAAAAGTTAGTTTTTAGTTATAAGGATTTATTTTCGGATGTTCCCGGACAGACCACTGTCCTGGAACATGATGTTGATGTGGGTAACGCAACTCCGGTAAAACAATCCCCTTCAACCTTCAAAAGTCCTTTGTTGGATGTAGGCCTTCCCCAGGTTCCTCCACAGACTTCTATCGCAAGCTATTCTGTGCCACTGTAGCTTATGTTGGTCTAAGTCATCTCGCCAGCGGGTTTTTTGTCTTCCTCGGTTTCTTGTGTATCCTCGGGGTGTCCAGAAGGTCGTTCGTGATGTCCATCGGTTGTCTGTCATCCTGGCAATGTGCCCCGCCCAGTTCCATTTGAGCTTGCTAATGGTTTCAAGGATATCCATTACTTTAGTTTTTTGACGTATCCATTTAGCTGTTTTTCTATCCTTCCATGTTAGATTTAGCATAATTCTCTCATGTGCCCTCTGCATTGTTCGTAATTTAAGGGAAAGCTTTTTTGTTAGATTCCAAGTTTCGGCCCCATAGGTGACAGTGGGGAGGATACACTGATCATAGACTTTCCTTTTTTAGATGATAGGAATCTTCTTATTTTTTGACACTGTACTGGCTCTTCCAAACGCTTGCCAACCGAGGGTTATTCTTCTTTTTATTTCGCTCTCTTTACAGGCGTCCACTTCCGTCTGTTTATAGTCATTTTATGCCAGTGCATATCTGCATTTTTTTAAACATGAATTATTATTTGTTTTCTTCATCATAATCCATGATTAGTCAAATGCAGGACAAAGGCCTCAGACATGTTAGTCCACTTCCTTCTGTTTATGGTCCTTTTATGCCTTACAGGTTAAATCCATTTAAAAATGATGTTGTGGATAAAGAGGTTGATTATATGTTACGACACGGGCTGATTGAACCCAGCAACAGTCCGTGGTCTTCACCTGTTGTTTTAGTAAAGAAGCAGGATGGTCAATTCAGGCTTTGTTTTGATTACCGCAAAGTCAACGAGGTCACAAAGCCTGATAGTTATCCATTACCCAGGATAGAGGACTGTATTGACAGGATAGGGAATTCGAAGTATATAACTAAATTTGATTTGTTAAAGGGGTATTGGCAAGTTCCGCTGTCCAAACGGGCACGGGATTTGTCAGCATTTGTAATGCAGCGAGGACTCTATCAATGTAAAGTAATGCCTTTTGGCATGAAGAATGCTGCTGCAACCTTTCAAAGGTTGATGAATACTTTGGTTCAAGGTTTAGAGGGGTGTGTTGTTTATATCGATGATATTGTAATTTATAGTGATGACTAGGACACCCATCTTAAACGTATTAAGGCCTTATTTCAGGTACTTAGGAAAGCTGGTTTGGTTATAAACCTTAAAAAGAGTGAGTTTGCCAAAGCAAAGGTTGTGTATTTGGGTCACGAAGTAAGATTTGGGAAAGTGGCTCCAAAACAGGCAAACGTAGACTCTATTAGGCATATTGAAATACCAAAGTGTCGCAGGGATGTCAGAAAATTCCTTGGGTTAGTAGGGTATTATCGCAGATTTGTTAAGAATTTTTCTGATATCGCTGAGCCCCTGACTAATTTATTACGTAAGAATGTGACTTTTGTATGGACTAATGATGCCCAAAATGCCTTTGAAAAATTAAAGCAGGTCCTAATGAATTTTCCTATATTGAAAGCCCCTGATTTTGACGTCCCTTTTTCACTTGCTACTGATGCGAGTTATGTTGGGGTTGAAGCAGTTTTGTTGCAGGAAGATGCTCATGGAGTATCTCATCCTGTTGCCTATTTTTCCAAAAAGTTATCCCCGACACAACGGAAATATTCGACCGTAGAGAAAGAGACTTTGGGATTAATTTTAGCTGTAAACCATTTTCAGGTGTATTTATCCTCTACAGGGACTCGGATTAAAATATTAACGGATCATAATCCGTTGGTTTTCTTGAACAGGTTTAAGAATAAGAATCAACGGTTGATGCGTTGGAGCCTCTTGCTCCAGGAATGGAATTTTAGCTTTTCACACATTCCAGGCAAAAGTAATGTTGTCGCTGATGCACTGTTACGCATCAGTGACTGATTTGGGATTAAGTATTTAAGATTAAGATGTTGAATGTCTTGATTTGCAGGTTTTTCTTCGGTGTCGTCTTTGATTAAGAGTGGTTAAGGGTACTTTTGATTTCTGTTTACTTTAGTGTGTATTAATGGTGGAGGTTAATTTTAAGGTGTTACCATTGTCTTGTGTATGTCCATTAATGATGTGTGAATTTCAGGCCCAAACCCGTCTAGTGTGAGGACGCTCTCTGGAGTGAGAAGAGGCATTTTTGGAAAGTGTTGTGAAGGGTCACAATATTGAGTGTTGCAAATCATATAATGTCATGTCCCTGTTTTTTGTTTATCTTTACATAGCTTAGATGGGTCACGGGCTCACGGGTCTGTAGCACAACACAGCCGTTTTTTATGCGCTACAGGCTGGTGTATGAGTGGTACCCTAGACTGAGTTAAGGTTAATCTATTAAGGTTTTTTTCTTTGTTTTTGTTTGACTGATAGTTGTGTTTTTAGAATAATTTAACCAAGTCAAGGGCTCACGAGTCTGTAGCACAGCACGGACGTTTTTTAGGCGCTACAGGTTGGTGTATGAGTGGTGACCTTGGTTGAGGTAATAATAACCAGATCGTGGTAGATTTATGTTTTTGTTGACGGTTGTCTAGGTTTAGTCTAATAATAGGTTAGTCTTGTAAATATTTCTGCTCTGCTATCCTGTGCCCACCGCTCCACTTGAGAATTCATGGGGATATTACTATATTTCTTCGTATGTTGATACTGATGTTATTTTTGCATATTCGCTAAGTTGTTTACTTGTATTAGCTTTAAGTCTTAGTATTAAGGTTAAGATTTGATATCTTTTGACAATATTGAAAGTGGTACATTTTTTTTTTGCCACTATCTCTAATCTATGTGGCTACGTGATATAGTAATTTTGATAACTTTTTGAGTTTTTGACATTTGACTTTAATTTTGCTTATTGTCCCTGTTTTATTTCATGTAGATTGAATTAATATGTTTGCTTTTGAAGTTAGCATTTTTATGTATTTCTTTAAATTTTGAGTTGAGTTCAATACTTTGTAGTAAAATTTCCTTGTGGAAAATTTTTTTTTGTTGGGTGAGGAGGTGGTAGTATGTGTTTCATTTAGCGTAAATTAATTTTGTTTTGATTAAGTCACTTTGGCAGTAATTATTTCTTTTGGAACGTAATGACCCTGTCCTTCTCCCCGACTTTTCTGACTTGTTGTATAGTTTTAATTACAATGAGCTTGTTTTATTTTCACGGGTGGTGTTGGAGGTGACTTGGGCGCTGAGCGTCCAGGAGGAGACAGTTGTTTCTGGACCTTTAAGAAGGAGAGTGCTTAACTGACTGAGCTAATAATCAAGATTTGCCTTTCTACACTTTTTGCTGTTGTCTTCCTTTGGAAGCTTGATGGATTATTGAACCTCGCCCTTGGTTCAGTGATTTAGCCAAGGGGACCTCTCTGCCATCTGGTAAGGTGTGGTTTCTTTTTCGGACGTTTGTGTCCGTTAATCGTCTTGCGACGTTAAAGTGAATGATTACCTGTCTGACGGCCGTGTCCATGGATTGTCTGGCGAAATATGTATAATAATCCCCTCGACTCGTGATTTGAAGGCTGTGTTAAGGGAAGCTATTTATTTTTTGTTAATAATTTAGTGTGTAAAATAAGTTAGGTTATTCTGACTTTTCGACATTCTATTACTTTTGGGGTCCTCTCTTTAAAGTGTAATTGTATAGTCTGTCTTAATTTGGTGTAAAGCCAAAGGCAAAGGCAAAGGCAAATTTTATTCTATCGACCCCTTCCGGAGTATGAGAATTACAAAATTACACAAATATATATATATTACACAAAAACTACAAAAAGAAGAGACCAATAGATTACAACTATATTCATGTACACTTATATTTAGCAAGTACATAATTAAAACATAAAGGGTATTCTGACAAAGGAAAGTACATACATTGAAAAATAATACCAGAATAATGAAAATCCTAGAAAGTAATAAATCTAAAACAAAGACATTATGAGGTTAACAAACTTTGCAAGTCTTTTCAGTTCCCCAGCACAACTTGTATTGAGGAGCAGACTGAATTTAAAAATGGTAGGTCTTCTACAATAGTAGGGCTTTAGGTA
This sequence comes from Palaemon carinicauda, assembly GCF_036898095.1. Classification (NCBI taxonomy): domain Eukaryota; kingdom Metazoa; phylum Arthropoda; class Malacostraca; order Decapoda; family Palaemonidae; genus Palaemon; species Palaemon carinicauda. The sequence continues at coordinate 67,225,559 of NC_090732.1, forward strand.
TCTCTCTCTTATTTCTCTAATCACAGGACAAACTAAAACATAATGGTATTCATCCCCAACTTCAATGCCGTTGCATAGTGTGCAAGGGTGCTGATTCTCCTGCCTAGAATATCTTTCAATTGCTACAGGAAGTTTGTGGGTACCACACCTATATTTACTAAGGGCAATTCTTTCTGGTATATCTAAATTTATAATATACTTTTCTTGGCCAAATTCTGTCTTAAAAAGTTTATAATTACTACACAATATATTTCTCTCTACTTCTGCATGCCACTGTTGTCTCTCTATATCTTTGAGTTTCATTTCTAGGCTATTTATTATCCACGTGTGATTGAGATTTTCTGGATGCTCCCATATATTTGACATACCACATGAATCAAGGAGAGTTTTAATTTTATGGATCCAACTAGACTTATACTCATTCGACTTGTAAAGAATTCTAAGAAAACGATAAAAAACATTTGACAATTTAGATGCCTTTGATTTTACAATTCTCAACCAAAATCCAATCATCCGTTTGCAAATAGATATTTCAATTTTGAATCTGCCAAGAACCCCATATACCATGCAGTTTGCTGTTCACTTGTTCACACAGAGCTGATTTTTCATGAACTTCTTGTGAAATGTTTTAACATGATCTAGTTTGTGGTAACCCCATATTTCACAACCGTAAGTCAAAATTGGTACAACTAGAGCATCGAATAGATCACAGTTGATATCAATGGGTAATTAAAGTTTTTTACATTTAATTAACATACTAAATAATGCTCTACGTGCTTGAATGACTTGTTTCTTAATAGCTTTATCCATTTTACCATTATAATTGAACGTAGTACCAAGGTAAATATAATCATCTACAATTTCGATGCTCTCCTCACCATATTTAAAATTCGGGACATTTCTAACTTTTCCTCTAGAAAATACAACTACTTTAGTTTTTGAAACATTAATTTGAAGTTTCCAAGTATCACAATATTCTTTTACTTTGTTTAAGGCGTTTTGTAATTCCTTTGGGGATTCAGCCATTACAATAGTATCATCAGCATAAAGTAAAACATAAATACGCAAAAACATTTCTATATCAATACTACTTAATTTTTCATTTATTTCCCTTGAACACATATCCATCCCATTATACCCCCTGCTAAAAAAAAGACTCGAAATCATTTAGGTAGATGGCAAAAAGTAATGGGGAAAGATTCTCACCTTGTCTTACACCTATGTTACATTCGAAAAAGTTAGAAATTTTGTGATTCTGCTTTACACATGATTTTGCATTCTTATACGTATTATATATGACAGCCATAACATTACCATTAATGCCATGTGAGATTACTTTTCCCCACAAGGACGACCTGTCAACCAAATCGAATGCTTTTCTGTAATCAACGAACAAACAGTATATTCTCTTTTTTCGATGGAGATAGAAATTAACAAGTGAATGCAATACAAAAATATGATCTAGAGTACTATATCCCTCCATGAAACTAGCCTGCTCCTCACCAAGTTGACCAGTGCTGTCAATATAATCAGTCAACCTTTTATTGACACAAGCGGTAAAAAGCTTCGCTACACAGTTCAGTAGTGTGATACCCCTATAGTTATCTGGGTCGTCAGGGGATCCTTTTTTCTTGAATATCGGTTTTATTATCCCTAAACTAATAATATGGAACAACTGAGGAGATCAACACAATGTTGAAAATTTTGCATATAACATTTAGCATATCATGAGGGCAGTTTTTAAGGAACTCATTGTACCAACCGTGTTTCACACAATTGTACATAATTCCTTTTGTATATATTATGCTTGTATCTTCGCTCTTCCCTCGCACTAAAACGAACATGAAAATTCATGTCTGGTTTTTCCTCTGTAATATTGTCTGTTTTGTGAACTTGTTATGTCCTGTTGCTTTGGGGTTTTGTATATAAGGAGAGTGTTCCACAATAATATAACTCAGTCGTTTCCAATCTGCCTTTGAGTTTACACCCTTACTTGGCGCCGTCACATTGGTGACCCCGGAAGTCGACTCGCTCCCACTGCCTTCCACCCCCACATCCCTCGCCCCTCCATCGTTGGTACTATGACGGACACGGACTCTACAGTTTCTACTACAGCAGTTGGCGATGCGGCCGCCCCATTGAAACTTTCACCGTTCGCCAGCGGAGAAGCGTTTGCTTGGTTTCAACGCGCTGAAGTCCACTTTCGTATCAGGGGCGTGACTCGCTCAACCACCAAAGCGGATTATGTTCTCGCGGGGATACCCGAGGACACCTTCCCAGAAATATCCGACTGGCTTTGTGAACAAGGAGACACCCCAATAGCGTATGACGCCCTCAAAACATACCTTCTGCAGCAGTACTCGCCGTCGCCAGCCGCCCGTGTAGCAAAGCTTTTTCAGCTCTCGCAACAACCGTTGGGGGACCAAAGGGCTTCGCTTGCCCTCAGGGAAATGACCAGTATCGCTCGCCTTCAACCTGCCGCAGACGGCTCTCCTCGTGAGGTGAACCTACTCCATGCCCTTTGGATACGCCGTTTACCTGAACCTGTACGCGCTGCCATACCCGATGTCGATAGTTTACCTATAAAGGACTTGATGACCAAAGCCGACGCCCTTATGGACAGCCACTTCAAGACCTCCATCAACGCCTCCACCCCTGACGACGAGGATGCCTATTCAACGTCAACTGAAGCTGACATGAATGCCGTAGGACATACACGCCTACCTCGTGACGTGCCGAAGCGGCGATGAAGCCGCCCACCACCCACCAATCGCTCGCGCCCCAACGAACGACTTCTACAGCCACTTACTACCTCCCATCCGCCGCAGTTTTGCTAGTACCACTTCAGATTCAGGGCAACCGCGAAGAAATGTGCCAAAGATTGTCAGTGGCCAAAAAACGTGTAAGTAGGCCATCGCTTGTGGCGGTGGCCTCCCATGTTTCTAATCTTTTCTTTTTACAGGATGCAGGAACGGGCGTGCGATTTTTGGTAGACACGGGTGCTTGTCGTTCTCTTTTGCCAAGAAAACTCTTCAAGGCACAACGTAGTCTGTCTACATCTGCCGATGTCCGCTTGGTAGCTGCCAACGGATCTGCGATACCCACCTGCAGTTACGAGAACCTCACATTATCGTTCGGAAACGGTAAATTCAATTGGAAGTTTCTCGTTGCTGACGTCACAATGCCAATCCTCGGTGCGGATTTCCTCTCTCATTTCCACCTTCTGGTCGATGTCGCCCACCGACGATTGGTCAACGCAGACTCGTACTTGTCGACACCTCTTCAACCCGGCCCCCTCTAACCTCGCTCTCCACATCAGCGCACCCACGGATGCCTACGCCCACCTCCTCACGTCGTACCCGGAAGTTTTCCGTCCAGAACTTCGCCAAACGCCCACGGTTCCTGCCAAGTACGGTATTTATCACCATATCAAGACGACGGGACCCCCAGTCTTCGCAAAATTCAGACGTCTGGCACCGGAGCGATTGGCAGCCGCCAAACAGACGTTCGCCGAAATGGAGAAAATGGGCCTTTGCCAAAAAGCCTCCAGCCTATGGTCGTCGCCCTTACACATCGTTCTGAAGAAAGACGGCTCCCTCCGTCCGTGCGGGGATTACAGGCGCCTGAACATGCAAACAGAACCGGATCACTACCCCCTCCCAAACATTGCCGATGTAACCTCCTACCTGCACAAAGCGAAGGTTTTCTCTACGCTCGACCTCCTGAAGGGGTATTATCAGGTGCCTATGAACCCAGAAGACATCCCCAAGACCGCCATCACCACTCCGTGTGGCACATACACCTTCAATTACTCCTGTTTTGGCCTTCGTAATGCTGGGGCAACGTTTCAACGTCTCATGGATGGCATCTTAGGGGACCTCCCTTTCTGTGTATGTTATGTGGACGACATACTTGTGTTCTCCTCCTCAAAAGAGGAACACCTCCGTCACCTGCGCATCATGCTCGACCGCCTGCAACAAAATGACTTTGTAGTCCGGTACGACATGTGTACCTTTGGCGCCAACGAAGTGTCGTTCTTAGGGCACCGTATCACTCCTGAAGGTGTCCACCCCCTCCCTGAGAAGGTAGCAGCCGTTCAGAATTTCCCTGCGCCCTCGACCGTCAAAGCTCTGCAGGAATTCTTTGGCATGATCAACTATTATCACCGTTTTCTGCCAGCCATTGCCACCACTCTTGCTCCCCTCTACGCCTTCCTCAAGGGCAAGCCAAAGGACCTGAAGTGGGGTCCCCTTCAAGAAGCAGCCTTCTGCAATGCCAAGAAGGCCCTATCAACTGCTGCGGCTCTCACTTTTCCTATCCCACACGCCCCTCTCCTTCTCTCCACCGATGCCAGCGACGTCGCTATTGGTGCGGTACTTGAGCAGGTGGTCAAAGGCTCGCCCCGCCCATTGGCCTTCTTCAGCAGAAAACTGTCCAAGGCAGAATCGGGTTATTCTACCTTCGATCGAGAATTGCTGGCGGTGCACTTGGCTGTCCGTCACTTTCGCCATTTCTTAGAAGGTACGCCCTTCGTCATTCCCACAGACCACATGCCTCTGGTGCATGCCTACACTCGACAGTCTGACGCCTGGTCCGCCCGTCAACGCCGACATCTCTCCGCCGTGGGTGAATACAATTGCACCCTCCAATATGTCCCTGGGAAAATGAATCCCGTTGCCGATGCCCTGTCAAGAAACACGTTGTCTGCCGTTCAACTGGGATTGGATTACAACGCCCTGGCTGAAGCCCAAACACAGGATCCAGAGTATCAAGCTTGTAGGACATCCTGCACGTCCCTCCGTTAGGAAGATTTTCCCCTCGAAGACTCCAACACCACTCTCCTCTGTGACGTCAGTACTGGTAGACCGCGACCTTGGATTCCTGCTCCCATGCGCCGACAGGTGTTTGATTTCATCCACGGCCTTTCACATCCCTCGTGCCGTTCTACTGCACAGCTGCTGAAGGCAGAGTTCATTCGGCACGGCATTTCTAAGGATGCTAAGGATTGGGTCCGCGCCTGTACTTCTTGCCAAACTTCAAAAGTACATCGACACACGGATTCAGGAGTGGGCACCTTTCCTCAACCTCAGCGTCGTTTCGCACACATTCACGTCGACGTTGTAGGCCCCCTACCCACATCACAAGGACATTGTTACCTGTTTACCGTCATCGACCGCTCCACTCGTTGGCTTGAAGCCATTCCCATGGAAACTGCAACGTCCGCCTCATGTACATCTGCCTTACTCTCTGGATGGATTTCAATATTCGGTATCCCTGAGCATATTACTTCTGACAGGGGAACCACTTTCACCTCTCAATTGTGGACGTCATTAGCGAATCTCCTGGGCATCACCCTACATCAGACAACGGCCTACAACCCCGCTGCCAATGGAATGGTTGAACGTTTTCATCGCACCCTCAAAGCAGCTTTAATGTCCCGATGCAAGGATTGCAACTGGTTTACTCAGCTTCCCTGGGTCCTCCTTGGACTAAGGACCAATCCTAAAGACGCCCTCGACGTCTCGGCAGCCAAAATGGTGTATGGCGACCCGTTGGTCATCCCTGCCAAATTTTTTCCTTCTACAACCTCCTCCGACGATCTCCAGCGCATACGTCACGTCGTGGGAAAATTTACTCCGTGCCACCAGACTTACAAGCCCCCAGCGAAGCATCACATACCAACGGACTTGCACTCTGCAACGCACGTCTTCCTGCGCAACGACACCAGCAAGCCACCACTAACGCCCCCTTACACGGGCCCTTTCCTTGTGATCCGACGCAGTCCGAAAACATTCCTCCTAAACATTCGGGGCAAAGAAGACTGGGTCTCCATTGATCGTCTAAAACCTGCTTATCTTCTGCCAGATGACCCGCCTACAGTTCGCCTCTCTAGATCAGGGCGCCCTATTTAACATGTACAGTATGTCATTTTAAGGGGGGGAGCCATGTACCAACCGTGTTTCACACAATTGTACATAATTCCTTTTGTATATATTATGCTTGTATCTTCGCTCTTCCCTCGCACTAAAACGAACATGAAAATTCACGTCTGGTTTTTCCTCTGTAATATTGTGTGTCTTGTGAACTTGTTATGTCCTGTTGCCTTGAGGTTTTGTATATAAGGAGAGTGTTCCACAATAATATAACTCAGTCGTTTCCAATCTGCCTTTGAGTTCACACCCTTACTCGGCGCCATCACATCATTTATAATATTATCAATACCACATGCTTTTCTACTCTTAAGTTTTCTTATTTGAATTTGTATCTCATCTACTGTAAAAACTCTATTTAATTCTTCGTTAACTAACTGGTTAATAATGCTTGGGTCGAAATTATCAGGGTGTTCACTCTCATCAGGTTCAACATTACCTCGACTGAGTTTAGCAAGATAATCTCGAAATGTTTTAAGTGCAATTTTACAAATCAGCTCACTCTTATCAGTATTCTTTAACAAATCCCAATAATCCTTACTACTACCTTTTCTCAAATTTCTAACATTTCTATAAAAAAAAATTCTGAAAGATTTCTTAGCTTTATTAATTATTCTCTTATATGTTTTAGCTCTAGCTTTCAGTTCGTTTCTAGCTTCATTTGTTTTGATTTTGTTAAGCCTGTTTTTTACTTTCATATATTCAGTTCTTTTACTAGAACAGTCTTTGTCAAACCATGGTTTGCTAACCTTTTTGCAATCCCTAGTTTTAGGTTTATTTTGATAAACTTTTTTACAAATGCCAATGTGTTTAGCAGGGTCAATATATAATTTTCCTAAATCTTTTACAATACCATCCATAATATTCTGGGTTATATTCAAAGGGTTCAGTGAATCTAATTTCTGGTCTAATAAGTTAATATCTCTAGTACTGAATGCTTCCATATACTCATTTTTTATGTCATTTGTCCATTTTGTTTTAAGTTCTTCATATTCAGAATTATTCATATCACGGGTTTCCTTACTATCTAAATCTAAATTTTCCTCCTTCTGTATTTCTGGTGGTCTCATATTACAAGTCTCTTCCAACCGTAATACCATAGAGAGGGCCGAGTGAGTATCGGACAGACACCTGTCATATTGCTCAACATTAAAATCCGTAATACTACTCATAAGTTTAGGAGAAACAATAAAATAGTCAATACAGCTTTTACCATTAGCTGTGAAACAAGTGAGATCCCCCACGCCACTGTCCCCCCCAAACCTCCCGTTAACTACCTTAACGTCAAGCATTTTACACAGTTCAATTAAGTTACGACCATAGTTATTAGTAATAACATCACTGTTATAGCGATCTGTGCTAAGACCAAGAGCTTCTAATTCCCTTTTGGAGCTAAACAGACATTCATCAATAAAATCATTTAAATCGATATTTTGCAAAGGGTCGTCATCTATAAAGTCATTAAGTAAGCCTGTTCTTGAGTTAAAATCACCAGCTAATATAATTGGTAACTCATATTTTACATTCAAGTTCATAAGATCATCAGCAATAACATCAAAGATATTAGATGAACAATAAGGTGATCCCTCGTGTGGAATATACAAAGCACAAATAATAATATCATTGTGTGTTTCCCTACAATGAAATCTTACACATAATAAGGAATCAGACACTGTGTCTTCGATCAATGTTACATAATTTTCTCTATCTCTTCTAATTAACATAGATTCCATGTATACCTCCATACAGAAGTGTAATATCATTTTTTTTCTTAATAAAATGCGAGTACCCAGGAAACAAGTCATCGTCGATATAATGGCATTTAGTTTCAGATAAACAAATAAAATCAAAATCTTGTACAAATATCTCAAGTATACCAAATTTGGCTTTACTGTGTAGTCCATTAACATTCAAACTAGCTATCTTCAGCTCAGAAAATGACTTATATTTTGCATAGTTTTTATCCAAGTTGCTATCAGTTCCTTTTC
>NC_090732.1:67240976-67250976 GCF_036898095.1 Palaemon carinicauda
TCCAGCCAGTGTATGAACGGAGATGTTCAAAATTCATACAATTAAAGAAATTTAGGGATGAGGCAACTTTCCTCGGATCGTGACCTGCGGGTGTACTGTCAGGATCCGCTCTGCGAATAAAATATGTGATTTTCACTCTGAGTTGATTCAGAGATAAATTTGAGCCTGATGTTTCTCCCCTGAATAGTTGACCACCCTTGAAGTCTGAAGTTCTACGAAGATAGACCTTTAGGCATTCTACTGGACATAGAGATGCATCTTCTTTCAGAGGGCAGATTCTCCAGGGACCCCACCTGTTGGTGGGTAACTCATTCTTGGCGAGAAACGTAGGATCCGGAAACAGGTTCAGTTCTCCCCCATCCAGGAACTGAACACGACCTGCCTCTCTCGAGAGGGCTACGATCTCACTAACCCTGGCCCCGGACGCGAGTGCAAATAGGAAAATAACTTTTTGTGTCAAATCCTTTAACGCACATTCTTCATTGCTCAACAGGGAGGCGAAATGAAGAACTTTGTCTAAAGACCATGAAATGGGCTTTGGAGGTGCTGAAGGTCTGAGTCTAGCGCAGGCTTTCGGAACTTTATTAAAGATCTCGTTACCTAGGTCGATCTGGAAGGCATATAAAATGGGTCTCATCAAAGCAGACTTACACACTGAAATCGTGTTAGCTGCCAACCCTTGACCATGGAGGTGGATGAAGAAAGATAAGCAGAAGTCTGTCGAGATCTCCTGCGGATTCTTCGCCTTTACAAAGGCCACCCATTTTCTCCAAGATGACTCATATTGCCTTCTAGTCGATTTGCACTTATATTCCTCAAGGAAGTCTATGCTGGCTTTCGAAATCCCGAAACGCTTTCTCACCGCAAGGGAGAGAAAATCATGAGCTGCAGGGTCCGGGTTTTCTGTAATGAAGCGCAGACAGTCGACTTCTGGACTCGCTGGGTCAGAACTGGATGTGGTAGCGGCACAAACTTCAGCTGTAGTTCCAACGCCAAGGAGAACCACATGCTGTTCGGCCACTTGTGGGCCACTATTGCCGCTACCCCCTTGAAGGATCTCAGTTTGTTGAGGACCCTCAACAGAAGGTTGTGAGGGGGGAACAGATAAATCCTGGACCATCTGTTCCAGTCGAGGGACATCGCGTCCACTGCTTCCGCTAAGGGGTCCTCGTACGGGGACACGTACAGGGGCAACTTCTTGTTGTCTTTCGTCGCAAAGAGGTCTATCTGCAGTTCTGGGACTTGATTCAGAATGAAGGAGAATGATCCTGCGTCTAAGGACCATTCCGACTCTTATCGGTGTGAACCTGGATAGAGCGTCCGCTGTCACGTTGCGGACTCCTTGAAGGTGAACTGCCGACAGGTACCACTTCTTCTTTTCCGCCAATCGGAAAATGGCCAACATCACCTGGTTGAGAGGTGGTGACCTCGACCCTTGTCGATTCAAGCATCTCACAACCACCTCGCTGTCCATCACCAATCTTATGTGGATCGAGTGACGCGGGGAGACTTTCTTTAAGGTAAGGAACACTGCCATAGCTTCTAGAAAGTTTATGTGAAAGGTCCTGAATAGCTTGGACCAAGTCCCCTGGACTTTTTTCCGATGAGAGTGACCTCCCCATCCCTCCTTTGAGGCGTCTGAGTGAATCGTCATCGACGGGGGAGGTGGCTGAAGAAGAACCGACTTCTTTAGATGTCTGGCTTGGGACCAAGGCCTGAGAAGAGTACGTAGCCGAGGCGGCACTGGTCTTCTCAGATCTCTTCGCGCGTTTGATGCATACCTTCTCCAAACTCCGGTTGCATCCTTTAGCTGTGCTCTTAGCACTGGGTCTGTCACCGAAGCAAACTGGAGAGAGCCTAGTACCCTCTCCTGTTCGCGTCTTGATATCCTTTCGGAATCTAGAAGTCTCTTGACAGAACCCGCTATCTCCTTCCTTTTCTTCGCCGGGATGGAGAAACGGTGTGACAAAAGGTCCCAGTGGATTCCCAGCCACTGGAACTTTTGAGATGGAGAAAGTCGAGACTTTTTTCTGTTGATCTTGAAGCCTAGGTACTCTAGGAACTGGATCACTTGACTGGAAGCTTGCAAGCATTCTGTCTCGGATGCTGCCCACACCAGCCAGTCGTCCAGGTAGGCTACTACCTGAATTCCCTTTTGGCGTAATTGTTTGAGAGCTGCGCTCGCCAGCTTCGTGAAAATCCTTGGGGCTATGTTTACCTCGAATGGCATGGCTCTGAAGGCGTATAGTCTCCGTTGTAGCCTGAACCCTAGGTAGGGGGAGAGTCGATGGCTGATTGGAATGTGCCAATAGGCGTCTGACAAGTCTATAGAGACTGAGTATGCCCTCTTGGGCAGTAAGGTCCTTATGTGTTGCAGTGTTAGCATTTTGAATTTGCAATTCACTATGAACTTGTTGAGTGGCGACAAGTCCAGAATGACTCTGAGCTTTTCCGAGTCTTTCTTGGGAACACAAAACAGCCTCCCTTGGAATTTGATTGACTTCACCTTTCGGATCACCTTTTTCTCCAACAGTTCTTGAACGTACTCCTCCAGAACGGGGGTGGAGTGTTGGAAAAACCGAAGGCACGGGGGTGGAGTGCTGTACCAGCTCCAGCCCAGTCCATTCTTGAGTAGGCTGTGGGCCCAGGGATCGAAGGTCCAACGATCCCAAAATTTCATCAGTCTCCCTCCTACCGGTATCATTTCACTTGGACTGCCGTCCTGAGGTCTTGCCTCCCTGACCACGACCACCCCTGAATCCCCTTCCCCTTGAGGGGCGCCTAGACGAGCCTCTGGCTGCTCCTCTAGGCTTTGCTCGAAAGGAAGAAGACTGTCCTTCGAACGTTGGGGTGAATGCCGTGGACTGACTCGGCACAGCCTGGGGTACCCACTGAAAAGTGGACGGGGTTTGTGCCACCATCTGGGGCACTGGAGGCAATGGCAATTGCAGTTGCTGTTGCTGTCTAGAGGGCTTGGCTGGCCAAGACGGTAGCCTAGTCCTCATATTCTTCCTCTTTGGTTGAGGACCCTCATCCGGGGAAGACTTTCTTTTGATAGCCAGGCCCCACTTCTGGAGAAGGTTTCTATTCTCCACGGCGGCCTTATCAACAACTTCTTTGACCACATCGGTAGGGAAAAGGTTTTTTCCCCAAATGTTGGAGAAGATTAACTTCCTTGGCTCGTGCCTCACCGTAGCCCCGGTGAACACGAACTCCCTACAAGCTCTCCTCGCCTTGACGAAGCCATAAAGGTCCTTCGTCACCGTGGCCAGGTGAGTCTTAGCCACCACCATGAACATTTCATGGACCTTGGGGTCACTTGCCATCGTCTCAAGAGTAGTCTGAAGAGACATTGAGGCAGCCAGTCTTTCTTTTGTCTCGAACTCTCTTCGCAAAAGAAAGTCAGACAGCTTGGGGAGGTCCTCGCCGAATTGCCGTCCGGCAATATCAGCCTCCAACTTTCCCACTGAGAACGTCATATGGACGTCCTTCCAGTCTTTGTGGTCCATAGGCAGGGCCAGCGACAAGGGTTTACATTCCTCCAGGGAGGGGCAAGGCTTGCCGGCCTCGACTGCTTTTAGGACAGCCGCAAACCCTTTCTGTAAAAAGGGGAAGGCTCTAGCAGGAGAGGACACAAAGGAAGGGAGCTTCTTGCTCAATGCAGCTACCTTCGAGTTAGAGAAGCCCCCCTCCTTCATCGAGGATGAAAGTAGAGCTTGAGCCTTAGCATGGTCCATGACTATGACCTCCTTCGGCTCTGTCTCCTCCCTTGAAGCTGGTTCTTTTCTCAGCCGGACATAGCAGTCCGGATATGATGCCTTGCTGGGCCAGAATTCCACCTCCTCTAGGGGAACTGAACCCAGCTTATCCGAGATGACGATCTTTCCAGTCGTCATCGGCATGTGCTCAGCATACCTCCATGGGTTAGCATCTGAGCACAAGGGAAGGTCTTTCACATTGAGCCTTTTCCGGGGCCCATGTGATTCTGCAAGGCACTGCATCCGCAGTTCCATAGCAACCGCCTTCTCCTGATTCTCCTTCTGCATTTGTTGGATCATTCCAACAATCGAAGAGAGGGCCTGTCCCAGCTCTACTGGGAGACCGGCCGATGTTGAGGGAATAGGCTCCGGAATCTGAACCGGAGTAGCCGACACCTCGTCGACCTCTTCCTCTACGACGTCCGGGGCTTGAACTTCATCCTGGCCTTCTGCCAGGAGGTCTTCATCCAAACGCTCGTCCACGTCAGACATCCTGTCATCTAACTGGATGTCTTGCATCGCGACCGCGACTTCAGCATCCACCTGGATCTGACCTTGGGGGATCTCCTCTTGAGGCTGGGGAATCACTGCATCAGCTGATGCCTTAGGAAAAAGATAGGCCCTCATCTTCTCACTTGGAAGATAAGGGCCAGAGGTGTTCTTTTGGAAGCCCCTTACCCAGGTACGAAGCTTCTCCCTTGCTATATCCCTTGATTCCGCCGTCCTAGGGGAATCAAAAGCCTCAGTAATCAGATTAGTGCACACAGTACATACCTGAGGGTCCCAATACTGGAGATCATCCTTGGAGACAGCGCATGCTGCATGTCTCCTACAAAACTCATGTCCGCAAAGGTACTTGCTTCGGACGTTGCAGAAAACATTTCCGCACTTCAGAGGGTCCTCCTGTAAAGAGAAGAAATTTCCATGAGTATCAAGTGAACTATGTATCACTGGATATGCATAGTATTGCATAACAATTCATAAAGGAAAGACACACACTTGTGTTTCCCTTACAACCCATTGTTGCAGCCTTCCAGATAATAAAATCAAATGGTTAATCTCTTCTAGAGCAACCAATGCAAGGTTTCCAGAGGAAACAGGTGAAGCTCACACCTAAGCAATGATTTTAAAATCCTGGATAATAGACAGGAAAGAACTCACTTTCCTATCTGTAGGGCAACAGCAAAGGACTGTGCAAGAAAACACAAAAGTGTTAGAACACACAGTGCTGTACCAAAACCCATACCATAGTTTTCTTCTTACTGTATATGTTATACTGAAGAATACTAGTACAGTATAGGAGGATACGTGACGGCCGGCACTTGCCGGCCGGCACACACCATAACTAGCTTTAAAGTATACTACTTAACAGCTATAAGGCGGCAGAACTCTGGTTCAAATGCATGTGCCGGCCGGCAGCAACTGCCGGCCGGCAACAGCCAATGTCGGCCGGCAATGGCTGCCGGCCGGCAACTACACAAGGTAGTACCCAGCTGCCGGCCACACACTTGGTGACCGGCAGACAAGGGCTGACATTAGCCGGCCGGCAAAGGTACAAGACCGATGCCAGCCGGCAGCAAAAGAACCAGAGGACTACACCTGCCCGGCTGCCGGCCTCATAGGCCGGCAGCCGGGTCGGGTACAGCACTAGAAGAAAAATAGAATGGATGCCGGCATAAGAGTGTATACTACCTCCAAGCCCGGCAATCCGAAAGAGTGCATATTAGGAAGGGGAGAATCTAATTCAGGCTTCCTGACCAATGCCGTCTGGCTCTACAGGCAGGCATGGATGAGGGACCAAGGGAGGTCCGGGCAGCACTCAAAATATAAGACCCTTGCCGGCCGGCAGCTCTGCCGGCCGGCAAGGGGCTGAGTCAATTCCACATCCTAACCTATACTAGGTCCAGATGTAGAACGACGTACAGTACTATAATGGCTAGGCCATTACGGAGATAGAGGGGGAAGGGACAAAGAGGGTCCTACCAACCTTGCTTTAGTGACGGATCACCCGCAGCCAAGAAACTTATCTTAGCCTAAGGGAGATCCAAGGGGGGAAGCCAGCAATACTTGCCAGCTTCCAGAGCACCAAAGCAAGGAAGGTGTTGCTACTCCCAGGGAAAGAAACTTATCCTCCCCCGAGGACAGCAACAAGGACTAGTCTGGTAGATCACAAAAGAAGGAATCATATCCACAGAAACCTTCGGTAGTGACCTAAGGAGGCTAAGCCACCTTTGTCTGTGTCAGGCCAGCGAGGGAGACTCTACCCCAAGCCAGACAAACACAGACTCAGACTAAAAAAACTCTGTTGTTCTGTCCCTCTTTGAACCAGACTTACTGGAACAGGAAGGTACAGTAACACCCCAGTATAGTTTTATCAAAAATTAATTCGGAAAAAAAACCACTTAGGGATAAGCCCAAGGCTTAAACAGAGGGAAAGGGATTGCATACCTTCTCCGAAGAAAAGAAAGCAACCGGGGAGTATGAGAAAGTATACTAAGGCTCCATAAGCAACTTAGCCTAGGCACCATGAGAATCAATTACCTAAATCACCGAAACTCACTCGTATACAATCTTGGAAATATTCCACACAATCTTAAATGTATAAAACATAGCCTAAAGCTTCAATAACATTTTTATTACACTCGGAAAAACCAAAATCATGCATGAAGTACTAGGACCAAACGACTAGGCTACATGGCCTAGCGTAGGCCAGAATGGCGAATACTCCGCCAAAATAATACTAAGCACGAAAGGAAATCCTATGTAATGCTAAATAGCTAAAATTTATTAAAGCAAAACAACCGGGAATGTCGCTCTAACTAACTAAACTTATACCTAGCGAGCGACAGCGTCCATGACGCCTCCGGTAGGCTACGGCTCTTGTATCGAGATTAATTCTATTAATCACTCAAAAATTTACCAAGAGCCTACATTTATACATAAAAGACATGGTACTCAACTTATCAGAAGCCGACGAAGACGGAGAAGCCATGAAAAGTAGAATAAATCCAAGATTTGCGAGAAACACAGGAAAAAACACCGAGTTGTTAAGCTACGCAAAAAGGAATACAGATGGCGCCAGGATTGGCGCCAGGCACGCATACGAATCGGGAGATAGGGAGCCTTGGGAGCGGCTCCCCCTTTTTCTTTCCCGAATTCGTTCCTTGCCAATCGCCCCCTGCGAGACGAAATCTCTATTCGGGATGCAGATTGCCATGTGGCGTGTCAAGAATACGTCCTCTGATATGTCGCGATATCCCTTTCAGGAGGGATATTCGCTCCAGGAGTTAGAATTCTGGTACCTTAAGGTAAATTCTCTGGGAATATCGCCGTAGTTGTAATATACCCTAGGAAGCTACCCTATAGGAACTTCCATCAGGACGACATGGCTTGAGCCCAAATATATATATATATATATATATATATATATATATATATATATATATATATATATATAGAAATGCTGCTTTTTCGTGCACTCTTTATGGCTTGAGACTTTTTGGCACGTATCAGACGTCAGAATTACATAATATAACTCCAACCTAAGATCTCCTTCCGAATACCAACATTTTGTTAGCAGATGGGGTACTGTCAGCAATTAAAAAGTCTTCCATAAATTAACAGGATAGTCAAGAGCTTTTTGCGCTTCATCATGAGTTCTTCTTATTGTTTTCTTCAGAGAAGCCATGCGCAGTAGAACTCAATGAGCTCTCTGCACTATATCTGTTTAGCACTGGTTGAGATCTGTTGGCATGCTCTCCAAAACTTTCCGTGGCTCGGTGCTTTATTGCACTTTTAATGTACTAAGCTTCAAGTGATGCCTCTGAGGATCTGTGGCTATGCTGGTTTATGTCGAAAATCATTTCACCATTTTTAGCGTGAATTCTGCCTGTATATGAATTTGTCCCTTTACATAGTCAAACTTTGATTGAATGATCGCGTGGATTTACTGTACATCTCTCAAATACGTAGACGTAGCCGTTATGCAGAAATTTCTGTTCCTTTTTTGCTTAAAATTCTTGAGAATATAGTGGGCTATATACGGATATATTTAGGAACTCAAATCACCAGCTTTCACGACGAATATGCCAACTATATGGGTATGTCCGGTGGAGGTGACGTCACCCAGCCTCCCCGTCCATGAAGATTGACCGTCCGACATTCCTCCAGGGGCCGAAGAACCGGGCTCCTGTTGAGTGGATAGACGCCGGCCAGGGATTCAGCAGCGGTTGTCATCGGAGTGAATGTTTAAAAGGGGTGTGTATTCCCTGTTTAGTATATAAGGCTAGTTTTAACCCTGGATAGGTACGATGGGTCGTTTGCGACCCCGAGCGTCAAAAAAAAACAGGTTTTTCTCACGTGACTCACCCCCGTGACTGAATTTGTGGGTGATCGACCTGCAGGAGGTGTCTCCCCTACACGCTCTAGTAGTGTCCAGATGTGCATTGCTGTAGCTGTACTCCTTCCCCGATTTCTGAGACGCGTCGGGGTCGAGCGCGACCGAGTTTACCCTTCTAAGGTAGTTTGCATAATTATCAAAGTTATTACGTATTATGAAATTGTCGTAGAATGGTGCAACTTGTATAGGTTATCAGTTGTGGAAAGTCTTGGTGGATTGTTTGGCTACCATGTGCATGATTTTTTTTTTTAGTTAAAATGTCGTTCATCACCACGAGGACCGTTTTACCGCGAGTGCCCCTTTTTCATTTTTTTTCATTTTTTTGCCAAGTCATTTTACCGTAAGATATTGCCAAATAGGGTCGTAAAACTTTTGCTTGTTTAGTATTGGAAAGTGTGTCTAGATGATCTGGCTACCCATGCATGACTTTGTTTTTGTCAGATACGACGTAGTTATTGGTATATTGGGTATTTAACTGCGGTTACCAATTTCTGTTTTTTTTTCAATATTTGTAAAAATTACTACGTAGTAAGGAATTGCCGTATATTATTCATTTTTTTTTCATGTTTATGTGTTAGAAAGTGTGCCTTGATGGTTGGGCTAACACGTGCATGTCTTTTTTTTTATCTGAGATGCCGTATATTAGAATGTCGGGCATTTTACCGCGAGTGTCCCTTTTTCATTTTTTTTCATTTTTTTGCCAAGTCATTTTTCCGTAAGATATTGCGAAATAGTGTCGTAAAACTTTTGCTTTTTTAGTGTTGGAAAGTGTGTCTAGATGATCTGGCTACCCATGCGTGATTTTGTTTTTGTCAGATACGACGTAGTTATTGGTATATTGGGTATTTAACTGCGGTTGCCAATTTCTGTTTTTTTTTCAATATTTGTAAAAATTTACTACGTAGTAAGGAATTGCCGTATATTATTGATTTTTTTTTTCATGTTTATGTGTTAGAAAGTGTGCCTTGATGGTTGGGCTAACACGTGCATGTCTTTTTTTTTTATCTGAGATGCCGTATATTAGAATGTTGGGCATTTTTCCGCGAGTGCCCCTTTTTATTTGTTTTGCATTTTTTTGCTTAGTCATGTTACCGTAAGGAATTGGCAAGTAGTGTCGCAAAACTTATATTTTTATAGTGTTGGAAAGTGTTTCTAGATGATCTGGCTACCCATGCCTATTTTTTTTTTAGCCAGATATGGCGTATATATAAGTATGTGTTCGATTTTCCTGTGATTGCCATTTTTTCGTTTTTTCCCATTTCTTTCAAAATTACTACGTACTAAGGAACTATCACAGAGTAATATTTCATTTATATGTTTATTTGTCGGAAAATGTGCCTTGATGGTTTGCCTAGCACGTGGATGAAATTTTTTTTTTCTGAAATGCCGTATATTAGAATGGCCATTTTTCCACGAGTGCCCCTTTTTATTTGTTTTGCATTTTTTTGCTTAGTCATGTTACCGTAAGGAATTGGCAAGTAGTGTCGCAAAACTTATAATTTTATAGTGTTGGAAAGTGTTTCTAGATGATCTGGCTACCCATGCCTATCTTCTTTTTTTAGCCAGATATGGCGTATATATAGGTATGTGTTCGATTTTCCTGTGATTGCCATTTTTTCGTTTTTTCCCATTTCTTTCAAAATTACTACGTACTAAGGAACTATCACAGAGTAATTATTCATTTAGATGTTTATTTGTCGGAAAATGTGCCTTGATGGTTTGCCTAGCACGTGGCTGAATTTTTTTTTTCTGAAATGCCGTATATTAGAATGTTAGCCATTTTTCCGCGAGTGCCCCTTTTTATTTGTTTTGCATTTTTTTGTTTAGTCATGTTACCGTAAGG
>NC_090732.1:67255976-67258476 GCF_036898095.1 Palaemon carinicauda
ACAGTTAGCCTTGTTCAAGTATTGTGGGTTCTTCAGTCCTTGGACACAGAATGTTATTTCCAACGGTTTTGCTTATAAACAATGGCCACCACAGTTCAGGAGATTCTTCCAAGAACGTCTCCTTGTCTGGAATAGTATGTATAAGATCTCTTGAAGAGGGGAGTTATCTGCTGTGTGAGATCTATGAGATTTCAAGATGGTCTATTTTTGGTGCCGATCGGTTTCGAGCTTAACTCAAACTATTCTCGTCTAGTCTGGTCTAAACCTGTTTGTTCAGTGGGACAGGTTCCGGATGTTGGCTATTCAGCATAGCTCTGAGGGTTTTCACGAAGTTTACTGACATAGTCGTACAACAACTGAAGTAGACAGGTTTTTAAGTAGAGGCATACCTGGTTGACTGGCTAGTGTGAGTTCCCTTGGCACAGAGTACTTGGAAGCAGCCAATTGAGTTTTTGGTTCCTCTGGTCCCTTACACTTCAGACTAACCTTAAGAAATCAGAACTGACTCCCGCTCAGGACTTCCCGCGATTGGAGATTTGTTGTGACTTTATGTCTCACTCCCGTTCTATTCCTCCCTCAAGGGGGAGGAAATAGACGTCAGTCAAGCCCCTGATCTAGTCAGGGATGATCACCAGGCGACGCTCAGAGGAGGTTCGAGGATCTTTAGGATTCACAAATTTTGTCCTCAATGTACGACTCAAAGATACAAACAGAGTTTGGGGAAGGAGAGCCTCCAACGCTCTTCCTGACCATCAAAAGAAGACCCAGATTTTACTGCGGAAGCAACTTAGACCGTGGTCCACTGCCATAAGTCTTTCACAGACGTTACTGTTGCGCTTTCCTCCTCTAGTGGTGACACTTTGTTCGGACGCCTCGTTGGGAGGTTGGTGGGTCATAACCCACCCAAGAAAGTGCAAAACTGTTGGTCTCATAAATTTTAACAATACCACATCAATATTCTGGAGTCCATGGCAGTCTTGTCCCTCATGAACATATACCTGAAGGCGAACATTCATATCATCTTAAACCTCGTTAACAGTGTTATAATCTATTGATTCAACAGACAAGAATCGAGGTCTCCTCATTTGAAACACGTTAAGGATAACCATCTTTACGTTGGATCAGAAGAAACGTTGGCATTGGTCAACGTCTCTCCTTCAGTGAGATCAAATCTCTGGCCTTCAAGTGGATCTATTTGCAATGAGCTTCAGCATGATATTAACTGCTAGGTAGTACCGAAAGTGGTTCAAGCAGTAGTGGCCATGGACATTAAAGTTCGTCAATGTCTATGAATGGGAGTCATTGGATGACGATTTGCCTGTTTCCACTGTTTAACCTACTCGTGAAGGTTTTGGACAGGCGTAGATCTTTCAAGGAAAGGCGGCTTTGGTGGATCTTTGGTAGTCATTGAGCAACTGGTTTCCCGTGATCATGGATTTAAATTCCAACTTGTCCCGTGACCAACTCGATTCTGTCTCAGGATGGACAGCAGGGGATTGTTTATGCTTCATCATGGAGATAGTGCAATCCTCATCTCATGTTTGATTTCACCCTATTCCTGGGAATGGAATTGAAAATTTAACGTGATTAATGGGTAATTGTCGAAACTATTGTGGAGGATTAATTTTTATGTTTTTTTTTTTTGCCAAATCCTGAGAGAGAGAGAGAGAGAGGAGAGAGAGAGAGAGAGAGAGAGAGAGAGAGAGAGAGGAGAGAGAGAGAGAGAGAGAGAGAGAGAGAGAGAGAGGTAGTTTATCAATTGTTTGTTGTGAGTAAGACTGTTGGTGTAAATGAGGTTTTTTGTTTACTTTTAGCTAGGTTAGGACAGTAGTGAATGTTTCAGAGCGAATGGTTTTTTTGATTTACTGCAACTTGAGGCAGTTATATGATTTGAGTGCTGGATTTACTATTATTTTTTTTTACCAGCATGGAAGTGATTAATTATTTTTTTGAGTAAGTACAGTTTTGTTTATATTTGCTTGTTATGATTGTGAATGATAGGAACAGTTTATTATTTATCTTTGATTATAATGCGATAGTTTAGTTAGCTAGGAGTGTTCGTAAGTGTTTTTCTTTTACATTTTTGCAGGCCGGTATTCCTCCTTATAGTACTTATTCCATGGAGAGACTTACTCCTTTGGAGAACTTATTTTTGAATGTTGCTCAACCGTTGATAACCTGGCCTGTAATTGATTGTGTATAGACTGCTCTAGTGGATTGACCGACTGTTGATGACTTAGATTGCGTTCAAGAACCTGAGTTAATTTTTCTTGTGATGATGATTATGATGGTGATGATGATGATAACACTCACAACCCATATCAATTAATACAATTGTGTATTAATATTTGTTAGTGTTCCAGTTGTGGTTTTTGGGCTATAAAAGACTGTTGGCCCTTGTGTGGACAAAGGTGCCCACTCAGAAATATATAGAATATTTCTGTTTATATTTGTGGTTGTGGTGTATTGTAGTTTTAAGTTTTGTTAGGGTGTATTTGAT
>NC_090732.1:67263476-67283476 GCF_036898095.1 Palaemon carinicauda
TACAATCTCCAATGCTGTACAGAAATCCCTTGATTGTGGTCGGGAAGCTCGTATGATTGGCCTTGATTTTAGTGCTGCCTTTGACCGTGTTAATCATGAGGCCCTTGTTTTCAAACTGAAACAGTTGGGAGTGGGTGGGTCGTTTCTTAGCATTATTATTGATTTTTTAAGTAATAGATCTCAAAGAGTTGTTGTTGATGGGCACCATAGTGATTATAGGATTGTGATATCCGGTGTTCCACAGGGTAGTGTTCTTGGCCCATTACTTTTTATACTATATACACATGACATGTGGTTTGGCCTAGAAAACAAGCATGTTGCATATGCAGATGATGCTATTCTCTTTGCATCAATTCCATCCCCTGAATGTAGATCTAGGGTTGGTGAATCCCTTAATAGAAATTTAGCTAGAATTAATGCATGGTGCAAATTATGGGGTATGAAGTTGAATCCTAACAAAACTCAAAGTATGATTGTAAGTAGGTCAAGGACGGTGGTTCCTCAACATCCGGATCTCAGTATTGATAATGTTTCTTTAAATATGTATGACTCTTTCAAAATTTTAGGTGTGATTCTCGACAGTAAATTTACTTTTGAGAAACATATAAGGTCTGTGTCTTCTTCAATTTCACAAAAAATAGGCTTATTGAGAAAGTCTTTCAAGATTTTCGGTGATCAATCTATTCTGAAGAAGTGTTTTAATTCTTTCATTCTACCTTGTTTTGAGTATTGTTCTCCTGTGTGGTCTTCAGCTGCTGATTCTCATCTTAATTTGTTGGACAGAAACTTACGGTCTATTAAATTTCTTATTCCTGATCTAGATATTAATCTCTGGCACCGTCGTTCAATTAGTTCATTATGCATGTTGCATAAGATTTTTCACAACTCTGACCATCCTTTACATTCAGATCTCCCTGGACAATTCTATCCTGTTCGTAATACTAGGCAGGCAGTTAATTCTAATAGCCAGGCTTTCTCCATCACGAGGCTCATTACTACGCAGTACTCTAGAAGTTTTATTCCAGCTGTGACCAAGTTGTGGAATGATCTTCCTAATCGGGTGGTTGAATCAGTAGAACTTCAAAAGTTCAAAGTTGGAGCAAATGCTTTTTTGTTGACCAGGCGGACATAGTCTTTTTATAGTTTATTTATGACATATTTGTTTTTGATGTTGTTGATAGTTTATTATGTGACATGTCTGTTTTGACGTTGTTTCTTATTTTAGAATGATATATTGTTAATTTGTTCTTTTCATTTATTTATTTCCTTATTTCCTTTCCTCACTGGGCTATTTTTCCCTGTTGGAGCCCCTGGGCTTATAGCATCTTGCTTTTCCAACTAGGGTTGTAGCTTGGATAGTAATATATATATATATATATATATATATATATATATATATATATATATATATATATATATATATATATATATATATATATACAGTATATATATAAAGTATATATGTATATATACTTATAATATATATATATATATATATATATATATATATATATATATATATATATATATATATATATATATATATATATATATATATATTTATATGATATATATATATATATATATATATATATATATATATATATATATATACATATATATATATATATATCTATCGATATATATATATATATATATATATATATATATATATATATATATATATATATATATATATATATGTATGTATATATATATATATATATATATATATATATATATATATATATATATATATATATATATATATATACATATATATATATATATATATATATATATATATATATATATATATATATATATATATCTATATATATATGTATATATACACATATATATATCCTTTCTAAGTGGCAAGTTATCCGGGAGAAAATGTTTGTGTATCACCATGATACCTTGGCCTGGTGAAAGGGTTTGTGTATCACCATGATACCGTAACCTAATGAAAGGGTTTACCATGAGCGATCAAACTGAAGTCTCTTAGAGTTACTAATATGTGATGGTAAGCGTGGTTATGAAATGGCCAGCTCACAGGCATGGATGAATAAGGATAGGTTTGAGGCCTTTGTCTTGAAATGGACTATACACGGCTTCATTCGTTGTCGTTATAAGTATCTATCTTACTATCTATATATATATATATATATATATATATATATATATATATATATATATATATATATATATATATAATATATAATATATATATATAAATATATATATATATATATATATATATATATATATATATATATATATATATATATATATATATATATATATATATATATATATAATGGTATTTTTCCTTTGTTTTTTATAGACAGCAGATTTCTTAGCTCCAAAGTTATCTGTTATTTTGCGCAAGTTAGCAAGAAGAGGAGCTTTTAGCACTAGCTGGAGAATTGGTAATGTTTCTCCTCTATGTAAATGTGTTTGTGGTAGCTCAAGTCCCACTGATTACCGCCCAATTTCCATAACTCCTATATTATCTAAAGTTTGTGAACGTCTTCTGGCAAAACGTCTTAATAGGTTTGCTGAAGGTAATCATATATTCCCTAGTTTGCAATTTAGTTTTCGTAAAGGCCTTGGAGCATGTGATGCCCTTCTTACAATCTCCAATGCTGTACAGAAATCCCTTGATTGTGGTCGGGAAGTTCGTATGATTGGCATTGATTTTAGTGCTGCCTTTGACCGTGTTAATCATGAGGCCCTTGTTTTCAAACTGAAACAGTTGGGAGTGGGTGGGTCGCTTCTTAGCATTATCATTGATTTTTTAAGTAATATATCTCAACGAGTTGTAGTTGATGGGCACCATAGTGATTATAGGAATGTGATATCCGGTGTTCCACAGGGTAGTGTTCTTGGCCCATTATTTTTCATACTATATACACATAACATGTGGTTTGGCCTAGAAAACAAGCTTGTTGCATATGCAGATGATGCTACTCTCTTTGCATCAATTCCATCCCCTGAATATAGAGCTAGGGTTGGTGAATCCCTTAATAGAGATTTAGCTAGAATTAGTACATGGTGTAAATTATGGGGTATGAAGTTGAATCCTAACAAAACTGAAAGTATGATTGTAAGTAGGTCAAGGACGGTGGTTCCTCAACATCCGGATCTCAGTATTGATAATGTTTCTTTAAATATGTATGACTCTTTCAAAATTTTAGGTGTGATTCTCGACAGTAAATTTACTTTTGAGAAACATATAAGGTCTGTGTCTTCTTCAATTGCACAAAAAATAGGCTTATTGAGAAAGTCTTTCAAGATTTTCGGTGATCAATCTATTCTGAAGAAGTTTTTTAATTCTTTCATTCTACCTTGTTTTGAGTATTGTTCTCCTGTGTGGTCTTCAGCTGCTGATTCTCATCTTAATTTGTTGGACAGAAACTTACGGTCTATTAAATTTCTTATTCCTGATCTAGATATTGATCTCTGGCACCATCGTTCAATTAGTTCATTATGCATGTTGCATAAGATTTTTCATAACTCTGACCATCCTTTGCATTCAGATCTCCCTGGACAATTCTATCCTGTTCGTAATACTAGGCAGGCAGTTAATTCTAATAGCCAGGCCTTCTCCATCACGAGGCTCAATACTACGCAGTACTCTAGAAGTTTTATTCCAGCTGTGACCAAGTTGTGGAATGATCTTCCTAATCGGGTGGTTGAATCAGTAGAACTTCAAAAGTTCAAAGTTGGAGCAAATGCTTTTTTGTTGACCAGGCGGACATGAGTCTTTTTATAGTTTATTTATGACATATTTGTTTTTGATGTTGTTAATAGTTTATATATGACATGTCTGTTTTGACGTTGTTACTTGTTTTAGAATGATTTATTGTTAATTTGTTCTCTTCATTTATTTATTTCCTTATTTCCTTTCCTCACTGGGCTATTTTTCCCTGTTGGAGCCCTTGGGCTTATAGCATCTTCCTTTTCCAACTAGGGTTGTAGCTTGGATAGATATATATATATATATATATATATATATATATATATATATATATATATATATATATATATATATATATATATATATATATATTCATATATATATATATATATATATATATATATATATATATATATATATATATATATATATATATATATATATATATATATATATATATATATATATATATGTATATATGTTTGTATATATATATATATATATATATATATATATATATATATATATATATATATATATATATATATATATATATGTCTATATATATATATATATATATATATATATATATATATATATATATATATATATTTATGTATTTATATATATATTTATGTATTTATATATATATGTATATATATATATATATATATATATATATATATATATATATGTATATATATATATATATATATATATATATATATATATATATACATATATATATATAGATATATATATATATATATATATATATATATATATATATATATATATATATATATATATATATATATATATGTGTGTGTATGTGTGTGTGTGTGTGTGTTTATGTGTATATGCACACTTACGAAGCTGTTCTACAAGAGAATAGAATATTATATTCATGTATTTCATTCGTGCACTTAAAAGATTTCTAGCCAGTTTATAAGGTGAGTTCTACTCATGTAGGATTGAGTAAATGTATATAAATTACATAAGAATGTCGCCATTCCTTTAGATGTGTTTTCATTCAGTTCTGTATACGTAAATTTACATTATTTTAAAGAACTAAATTTTTATGTAAACTTATCAAAAGGTATGCTATATGACACACGCACTGGGCATTACATTATCTTTCCACGCGGTCGGAAGTTGCAGGAAGGTTCTCCACTAGAACTTTTTTTCTAGTATTGTGAGAGGAGGTGGGCGGAGTTAGCTTTGAGCATTGTCTCGTCGAGCAACGATAGTACCCTACCTACATATGGCCAAGTTGGCAACCGGACATTGTGAGAACATGCACAAACCATGTGCACATGCATCGTATGCATTGCTGGAATAAAATGAAAGGTTCTAGAGTGAATTAATTGTTCATATATATTATTGTCTGGGAGTTGTGTACTATTCTCAGAGCTCAGAGGTTTTCTCTCGTGTATCAGATTATGTAATATAAAGCAGGTGAGTTAAGGAGCTCAGGAATATACATAAATTGCTAGTCCACACTCACATTCATACATACATACATATATATATATATATATATATATATATATATATATATATATATATATATACATATATAGAATTATATATATATATATATATATATATATATATATATATATATATATATATATATATATATACATATATAAAATATATATATATATATATATATATATATATATATATATATATATATATATATATATATATATATATACATGAGAAAGATATGCATTTGACCTTCTTTATAATTTAACAATGAAATGAAACCACCGTAGTAAATGAATTGAATCCAAAGTTAAGTAGAGAGGAAAGGCATTGTAAGGTAGTAAGGTTTGTTGCGGGAAATGGTAAGTTGGAGATATTCACTAAAAAGCTGCAAAAGTCTGTGATAAAAATAGCAAATGATTAGATGATAGTAGTTCAGGAAAATAAAAAAAGAGGCCCTTTTCCTGAAGGATAAACGATAGGAAAGATTCTCGCAAGAGACACGGAAAATTTATGGGCAGATGTTGTGGAACAGAAATATACTGATGATATATTTCTGTAAAATATTTTCATAAAAAATTAAACACTTAAATATAATTCATAAAGGGTTCTTGGAAAATAAAACCATAAGACTCTCTCTCTCTCTCTCTCTCTCTCTCTCTCTCTCTCTCTCTCTCTCTCTCTCTCTCTGAGTGAGTGTTACTGTATGCTAGTGAGTCCCATTTTGTGATCCGAGAAAATCAGATGATTTAACTTGAATAACAAAAGCCTATTAAGTGCAATATAGATACAAGCTCGTGAATAGTCAGTGATTAGTTTGAGGTCGGAAGAGTGGGATAAAACGTAGGCATAGGATAGTTATCTTGTGAAATACGAAAAATGTGAACCAGATGGCAGCCTCTAACACCAACAAGGCTTGGAGGGATTTTGCTGCAATCAGCAGGAGCAAGAGTAATTTCCATGAGTTGGCCAACAAGTACTAGATCAACTGGTAACAGAGGTCGCTAGTAACTCCAACCAGTGTGACGGAAAAATATTCTCAAACTTATTGAAAAAATATGAACCAGCAAACTGGAGCAAGTCTGCAGAAAACATCATCAAAATAATAGAAGAAATTTCAAAGAAGATCCAGGTGATAAAGAGACTTATAGTGAAAGTTTATATCCATCAGCAAATTCTATTCAAGAATAATAAAAAGTCCAATATGGTGAATGAGCTGATTGATGCGTTGGGAAAAAGAATGCCAAAATGGTGCAATACATGTAAGATATGGTACAGTATTTTTAACCCGCAACAATTATTAAGGAAATGCGATGTATGCCACTTTCCAGCACATCTTAATTGTGCTGAAGTGCAACAAAAAGTAAGTACTAAAGACACAGAGGTATTCTGCTCAACATGCTTAGTCTGGATAGAAAATATAATTAAGTCGAGACTGAATCTGCAATTAGTTGAAGAAGAAGAAGAAGAAGAAGAAGAAGAAGAAGAAGAAGAAGAAGAAGAAGAAGAAGAAGAAGAAGAAGAAGAGAAAAATTAACAGGATATGTGTAAGGATGCAGAGGAAATAATTGATACAACATATGATGCCATGCAACAACATACTTACGTAGAAATAGAATATCCTATGGAAACAAATAATAGACCCAAGAGACTCTACTCAGACCTACATACTTTTAGGGAAGAGTAAGAACAAGAAAAAAAAGAAAAGAAAGATATAGACTGCAATTCACTGAAAAGAGGGAATTGCAGATTTGGCGAAAGATGCTACTACAAACATCCAAAGATATGCTATAATTATGAAAATATGGTAAATGTACGTATTTAAACGGATATGCAGACGAATGTAGAGATCTCCATCCAAAAATATACAAAAACCTGAAAGAAAGAAAAGGACGCAAATTCCAAAAAAATTTCGATATATGCATCCTGCAATCATGAATGAAAGAAAACTCAGCAAACAGAAAAAAAAATGGAAGCAAAAATGTAACAAAAAAAAAGAATAAAAAAAACAAGCCGAGCATATACCGGGCTATGCTCAAAAGGCCCCAAGATATGATGCCTTTAAACCCAAATATGCACAATTAGAGCCCAACTACAAAGAATGCATCTATAATGCCAGGGGTTGGTGCAGATACGGGGATAATTGCAGGTAAACACACAAAAATAAATATGAAGGCGAAAGAACAAATATAATAGAAAAGTTGGATTTTTCAATGGAAGAATTCCTGGAAATGAAGAAAAAACATCATATCAGAACAGGAAGGAAGCATGGGAAAATCTATACCAACAATATTAAATAATGGGGATGTAACACAAACCATAATAGTGATGAAAGCACAGGGTTTAGTCACGAGTAACTCTAAAAGGGAAATAGAGTTCTTAGAAGAACTAACCCAAATTGTAAAAATAGATATATTAGATTTAAGTGAAACATGGTATTCCCAAGAGACTGGCAGTGATGACCAGATAAAGGGTTTCCAAACAGACAGAAGAAATAGAAATCAAGGGGGAACTACAATATATGGAAGAAACATAAATCAAGGAAAAGTCTGTGGAAAATACAGCAACACAGAATGTGAATTGATTGCGGTAGTTTGAATTTGAAAAACTAGTGAATATTGTAGTTTACAGACCCCCAAATACCAAGGATTTGACATAATAATAGAAAAAATAGATGATATATGTAGAAACCATAAAGATTGGAATATACTCCTATCCGGAGATTTTAACTTTCCTTTCGTGGATTGGAAAGAAAGGATAGAAGAAAGTGGTTGTATATATGCATATAAAAAAGAGAGTAATAGTAGCGCAGAAGATAAGAGGCAATTTGAAAAGCTTCAAGATATGCTATTAGAACATGGTATGCAACCAATAAACCACATTCCAACAAGAAAGGAAAATGTCCTAGATTTAGTATTTGTGAATGAGGTGAATTACCTTAAAGAAATAATAGTGTATAACACGGGAATTTCAGACCACAATGTCATGGAATTGATAGTCCATTCCAAAGCAAGTGATCACAGAGATAATCAAAGCACAAAACGTTGGGAAGGATATGGAAAATATAATTTTTGTAGTAAGAAGATAAAAGGGTCAGAAATAAATGGAGAACTGAACAAAGAATGGAAAAATGTATTCGTAAGTGATGATATACAGGTAAATACGGACATACTGTACAAAATACTGGAGAAAATTGTTGAAAAATATGTACCGAAAAAAAAAAAACAATAAACAACAGACATGCATACCAAGAGACAGAGGGATCTTATTTCAGAAAATTAGAAAGTGGAAGAAAAATCTTGCAAAAGAAAAAAATGTATGGAAAATGTTGGAAATAAAAAGTAAGATAGAAAATGCAGAACAAGAGATTATACAATCGAAAGAAAATGAATAAAGGACACTTCAAGATATCAAAAAAAAAAAAAAAAAAAACAACCCTAAGTACTTTACTCCAATGCAAAAAAGATGAATAAAGGGAGATTAGAAATAGGCCCTCTAAGAATTGAAGGACGTTAACAAATAAAAAAAGGAAATGTGCAACATATTAGCAGAAAAATATAAGAGTGAGTTCATGCCAAGAATTGCGAATGCGAATAATGAAACAGAAATGAGAGAAGAAAATGTTGAATATCTAATGGACATAGATATTAATGAGGCAGATATTGCCAAGGCTATAAGTGAAATAAAAAATGGATCGGCAGCCAGACCAGATGGAGTTCCTGCGATTTTGTTATAAAAAACTGCACACACTATCGCCAAGCTGCTTGCAATACTGCTAAGAAAAGTATAGATATGAGCGAGATATATGTTAAACATAAATTAGCTTATATAACACCTATTTTCAAAAGTGGATCAAGTCTAGAGGCAAGCAATTATAGACCTGTTAGTCTAACATCACATATTAAGAAAGTGTATGAGAGGGTAATAACCAGGGCTGGGGAGTCGGGACTCTGAACATCCGACTCCGACTCCGACTCCAACTCCTATAATTTTTTAGAACCGACTCCGACTCCAATTTAAAAAGAAATAAGAATGATTAAATATTTTTATATAATTTTCTTATTTTATGTTGCCTATTAGTCAAAATAGCATTTCATCATTACTAGTCTACTAAGTAATTGTTTTATTGAAAACATTTCACGTAATTTCTTGGATTCAGCTTTTCCTAGGTTACACGAAACTATAATCAAAACACCCGTCATTTCGAGATATGTACATATAAATAATGACTTAATTCTAAGATTATTCATATACGTGCTGCATAAAACTATGAATCAGTAACAACTCCTACCTTTTAAATAACTAAGGGTGATTAAATGAAGAATTAATCATGAAATAAACTTTAATGTCCAGAGACTCGTGCCGGAGAGAACAGCTGATCGCATGTATAATATTATTGTTTTGGTTTGGCTTATAGACGAGAGATGGCAGGAGGTATATGTGTTTCCCAGTGACTGCCTTTATTCGAGAGGTCGTTAAAGAAAACGGCGGGTAGTATGAAACGTTTTTTGAGCGACTTGGAAAAAATGTGACTTAGGATACCAAAAGAGAATATATGACCAGCGCAAAAATTCCATTTTTGAGGATTCAGAGTCGGAGTCGATTGAATTTTACCGACTCCGACTCCGACTCCTCTGGTCCATAAATTGGCCTCGACTCTAACTCCAACTCCTCGACTCCGACTCCGACTCCCCAGCCCTGGTAATAACAATGAAAATAATGAATCATTTGGTTAAAAATATTTTGTTTAATATAGGTCAACACGGTTTTGTGCCCGGAAAAAGTACACAAACCCAACTGATAGCACACTATGATAGCATATACAAAAATATGATAAATGAAAAAGACACAGATGTGATCTACCTAAATTTTGCAAAAGCCTTTGACAAGGTAGACCATAATATATTGGAGAAAAAAACGAGAAAGCATAATATTGTGGGAAAGATACGAAAATGGTTAAAAGAATTCCTACAAAACAGAAAACAGATAGTGGTTGCAAATGACGAGAAATCAGATGGAGATCAGGTAATATCTGGCGTGCCACAGGGTATGGTATTAGCTGCACTGCTGTTTGCTATTATGATCTCAGACATAGACTGTGATGTTAAAAACTGTAGTGAGAGGTTTCGCTGATGACACAACAATAAGTAGAGAAATTACTTGTGATGAAGATAGGATCCCACTACAAAGAGATCTTAACAAAATATATGAATGGGCGGAGATAAATAGGATGGTATTTAACTCCAATAAATTCGAATCAATAAATTATGGAAACGGAGAAGGAATGGTATATGTATACAAGAGACCTAATAACGAGACAATCACAAACAAGGAAGAAATTAAAGGCCTTGGTGTAATGTTAAATAGGAATATGTTATGCAACGAACAAATAGCAACACTGTTGGCTAAATGTAAAGCAAAAATAGTAATGTTATTCAGACACTAAAACAAGAAAAGCTGAACACATGATTATGCTTTACAAAATTTATGTACGTAGTACACTCGAACACTGCAATGTGATATGGTACCCACCCTACCAAAAGGATATTGCACAAATAGAGAGTGTACAAAGTTCTTATACTGCTAGAATAGAAGAAGTTAATGGCCTTGACTACTGGGAAAGACTAAAATTTTTAAAACTAGTCTAGAACGGGGAAGAGAACGCTATATGATAATACAAGCATTGAAGCAAATAGAAGGAATTACTGACAACCTCATGGAGCTAAAAATATCAGAAAGAGCAAGCTGAGGTAGATTAATAGTGCCAAAAACTATACCAGGAAAACTAAGGAAGGTGCACAGGACATTATTCCACTACACACCAGCATCGATAATGCAGCGACTATTTAATGGGCTGCCAGCTCATCTAAGAAACATATCAGGAGTGACCGTAGATGTGTTTAAGAATAAGCTCGATAAGTACCTAAGATGCATCTCAGACCATCCAAGACTGGAAGATGCAAAATACACCAGAAGATGCATTAGCAACTCTCTGGTGGCTATACAGGGTGCCTCACACTGAGGGACCTGGGGGAACCCAAACATAGAATAAGTAATAAGCTAAGCTCTCTCTCTCTCTCTCTCTCTCTCTCTCTCTCTCTCTCTCTCTCTCTCTCTCTCCTTGCGGTCCAACCTTATTTTCGAAATTGTCAAAATTATTTCATGTCAAAGTCTGTAGAAGAAAAGTATGAATAATGTGAAGAACTGATTAATGACTATATGGTATCAACGAAGCAGATGTAATGAACTTAGATAAGTACATTACTAATATAAATTGAAACTAAAGATTTTTCTGGGGTGGGGGGGTGGGGAGACCTTCGAACAGGGTGTCAGAATACATACCGAAATACGAGATGTTAAAAATTTCCTTTTATTTCCTATAACAAAATATATTTTCTTCCATTTACATTGCCCTCCACCTGATAATTCACTACTCTAGCTTTGTGGCCGTTCTGACGAACGTTGCTGTACTTGAATTTCACATGATCATGTATATGATTCGTGGCCTGAGGGTCACACGCAACATCAGACATAGGAGATGATGATGGACGATTTGAATAACCATCAAATATCCAAAAGGATACTTCTGTGAAATATTAAAACAATACCTTTTGGCATAATATCCATGTAGTCTTCAAACAGTCACTTAGAAGATCCCAATATCAGCTTGTGGCAATGTATAGCTTAGTCATAGTTCTTTACTAACATTACTCTAGCCAAAAAACCATCAACGAAAAGGCCTTTCTACAGCAAGGTGTCTTCAAAACTATTTCCTTTAATCTTCTTTATAGAATATTAATACATACGTACCCTAGGCAGAATTTGGCCAGGAGGATGATTTAGTTGTGTACCTTTCGGTGTTCCATAAGTTGCGAAACACTTTCACAGAACATCAGTGTCAAACATGTTAAATGCAGCCTTGATAACTTATATCATTTACTAATGTGAAGAAACTTAACACACGTTTAAAAAATGTCTGCAAGGCCAAGATCTTTGCTTACTGTCGTCATATAATTTATCCAATATTGACGTCAGTATTATTTAGCGTAACTTGAAGCTGGGGTATACTTTCCACAAATGACATAAAAGAATGGTCATTCGGTGAATATGTCTCATATTTCTTATAGAGATTTGGTAATATTACCCTAAAACTTCTAATAGTATTTGTAGTTCTCGTCATATGTGCCTCTATTTTACGGATGTTTGAACACCCAATGTAAAACAATAATGTTTCACAACTCTTTTATGAAGTTACTCTGTGGTTTACACTTCAATAATCTTTACTCTATGATCTGTTTCTTACAGAATTTTTATGCAAATTTGTTGTGGGTGGAACAACTAACATTGTTTGGTAAGAAAATATGTCTTATTAATGCAGAAAACGTTTTCAAAATATTATTATTTTTTTTTCTTTTTATGATCTGACTTCACGATAGTTATGTGATTAATATAGCAAATCTAGTATTATTTGTGTTAAACAATTCTAAAATGAAACAATTCATGTTCATCTATATATGCCAGGTTCTTCCCGTCATATTTTTTTCTGCAATCCTATGGATTGATTTTGAACAATACTTTTGAACACTTGACAAATCTTTTGTAGTGCATGAGCATTGTAATTTACTTAGTATTATGTTTTCAGATCCATAGGCATTTCTTTGTTTAAATGTGGATGCCCCTCTTTGCTTTGTATGGTTGACTAAGTTGGTTCAGGTTTTTAGTAAATGTTTTCTATTAGTTCCCTGGATAACCATGACAGTCACTTGTTTGCTCAGGAAAAAAACTACATTGTTTTTTTTCTTCATCCTATTAGTTCATGTGAATGGTTGCAGAGTTGACATTTGCTTGATGACAATGCACATATCAACTGGTGAATAGTTTTCCTTGTATTTATTAATAGTTTCAAACTTCTATAAGCGATCATATCGAAGGAAATGAACTATAGGTTCTGTCATCCTCAAGATAATTTCACGATCACATACCATCTACAACAATCTTTACAATGCAATAATGAATTATTTTGAATTCGCTATGGAAAATTACTTAATATGGTAATTTACTAAGAGAACTTGTAATAATAGTAAACATGAATATTAATGAACTTTCCATGCATGTCAGATTTTAATCTAACTTTGTCAGGGTATCGAATATCTCTCACATCTTGAACTAAAAATCGAAAACCAGAAAAATATGCTTCTCTTAATAAGTTCCATTCTTTTGTGAAATCTCTGCCAAAATATAAATTATAGTTGTGAGTACTAACTAAAATTCTCACCATATATCATTAGACAACACTAATATGTAACCTAATTGTTAAAGAAATGCAATTGTGACGGCGCCGAGTAAGGTTGTGAACTCAAAGGCAGGTTGGAAACGACTGAGTTATATTATTGTAGAACTCTCTCCTTATATACAAAATCTCAAGGCAACAGGACATAACAAGTTCACAAGACAGACAATATTACAGAGGAAAGACCAGACATGAATTTTCATGTTCGTTTTAGTGCGAGGGAAGAGCGAAGATACAAGCATAATATATACAAAAGGAATTATGTACAATTGTGTGAAACACGGTTGGTACATGGCTCCCCCCCTAAAAATGACATACTGTACATGTTAAATAGGGCGCCCTGATCTAGAGAGGCGAACTGTAGGCGGGTCATCTGACAGAAGATAAGCAGGTTTTAGACGATCAATGGAGACCCAGTCTTCTTTGCCCCGAATGTTTAGGAGGAATGCTTTCGGACTGCGTCGGATCACAAGGAAAGGGCCCGTGTAAGGGGGCGTTAGTGGTGGCTTGCTGGTGTCGTTGCGCAGGAAGACGTGCGTTGTAGAGTGCAAGTCCGTTGGTATGTGATGCTTCGCTGGGGGCTTGTAAGTCTGGCAGCATGGAGTAAATTTTCCCACGTCGTGACGTATGCGCTGGAGATCGTCGGAGGAGGTTGTAGAAGGAAAAAATTCGGCAGGGAAGACCAACGGGTTGCCATACACCATTTCGGCTGCCGAGACGTCGAGGGCGTCTTTAGGAGTGGTCCTTAGTCCAAGGAGGACCCAGGGAAGCTGAGTAAACCAGTTGCAATCCTTGCAGCGGGACATCAAAGCTGCTTTGAGGGTGCGATGAAAACGTTCAACCATTCCATTGGCAGCGGGGTTGTAGGCCGTTGTCTGATGTAGGGTGATGCCCAGGAGATTCGCTAATGACGTCCACAATTGAGAGGTGAAAGTGGTTCCCCTGTCAGAAGTAATATGCTCAGGGATACCGAATATTGAAATCCATCCAGAGAGTAAGGCAGATGTACATGAGGCGGACGTTGCAGTTTCCATGGGAATGGCTTCAGGCCAACGAGTGGAGCGGTCGATGACGGTAAACAGGTAACGATGTCCTTGTGATGTGGGTAGGGGGCCTACAACGTCGACGTGAATGTGTGCGAAACGACGCTGAGATTGAGGAAAGGTGCCCACTCCTGAATCCGTGTGTCGATGTACTTTGGAAGTTTGGCAAGGAGTACAGGCGCGGACCCAATCCTTAGCATCCTTAGAAATGCCGTGACAAATGAACTTTGCCTCCAGCAGCTGTGCAGTAGAAGGCACGAGGGATGTGAAAGGCCGTGAATGAAATCAAACACCTGTCGGCGCATGGGAGCAGGAATCCAAGATCCCGGTCTACCAGTACTGACGTCACGGTGGAGGGTGGTGTTGGAGTCTTCGAGGGGAAAGTCTTCCCAACGGAGGGACGTGCAGGATGTCCTACAAGCTTGATACTCTGGATCCTGTCGTTGGGCTTCAGCCAGGGCGTTGTAATCCAATCCCAGTTGAACGGCAGCCAACGTGTTTCTTGACAGGGCATCGGCAACGGGATTCCTTTTCCCAGGGACGTATTGGAGGGTGCAATTGTATTCACCCACGGCGGAGAGATGTCGGTGTTGACGGGCGGACCAGGCGTCAGACTGACGAGTGAAGGCTTGCACCAAAGGCATGTGGTCTGTGCGAATGACGAAGGGCGTACCTTCTAAGAAATGGCGAAAGTGACGGACAGCCAAGTGCACCGCCAGCAATTCTCGATCAAAGGTAGAATAACCCGATTCCGCCTTAGACAGTTTTCTGCTGAAGAAGGCCAATGGGCGGGGCGAGCCTTTGACCACCTGCTCGAGCACTGCACCAATAGCAACGTCTCTGGCATCGGTGGAGAGAAGGAGAGGGGCGTGTGGGATAGGAAAAGTGAGGGCCGCAGCAGTTGATAGGGCCTTCTTGGCATTGCAGAAGGCTGCTTCTTGAAGGGGACCCCACTTCAGGTCCTTCGGCTTGCCCTTAAGGGAGGCGTAGAGGGGAGCAAGAGTGGTGGCAATGGCTGGCAGAAAACGGTGATAATAGTGGATCATGCCCAAGAATTCTTGCAGAGCTTTGACGGTCGAGGGCACAGGGAAGTTCTGAACGGCTGCTACCTTCTCAGGGAGGGGGTGGACACCTTCAGGAGTGATGCGGTGCCCTAAGAACGATACTTCGTTGGCGCCAAAGGTACACTTGTCGTACCGGACTACAAGGCTGTTTTGTTGCAGGCGGTCGAGCACGATGCGCAGGTGACGGAGGTGTTCCTCTTTAGAGGAGGAGAACACAAGTATGTCGTCCAC
This sequence comes from Palaemon carinicauda, assembly GCF_036898095.1. NCBI lineage: Eukaryota > Metazoa > Arthropoda > Malacostraca > Decapoda > Palaemonidae > Palaemon > Palaemon carinicauda. The sequence goes on from NC_090732.1 coordinate 67,279,302, forward strand.
ATAACATACACAGAAAGGGAGGTCCCCTAAGATGCCATCCATGAGACGTTGAAACGACGTTGCCCCAGCATTACGAAGGCCAAAACAGGAGTAATTGAAGGTGTATGTGCCAAACGGAGTGGTGATGGCGGTCTTGGGGATGTCTTCTGGGTTCATAGGCACCTGATAATACCCCTTCAGGAGGTCGAGCGTAGAGAAAACCTTCGCTTTGTGCAGGTAGGAGGTCACGTCGGCAATGTTTGGGAGGGGGTAGTGATCCGGTTCTGTTTGCATATTCAGGCGCCTGTAATCCCCGCACGGACGGAGGGAGCCGTCTTTCTTCAGAACGATGTGTAAGGGTGACGACCATGGGCTGGAGGCCTTTTGGCAAAGGCCCATTTTCTCCATTTCGGCGAACGTCTGTTTGGCGGCTGCCAATCGTTCCGGTGCCAGACATCTGAATTTTGGGTAGACTGGTGGTCCCATCGTCTTGATATGGTGATAAATACCGTGCTCGGCAGGAACCGTGGGCGTTTGGCGAAGTTCTGGACGGAAAACTTCCGGGTACGACGTGAGGAGGTGGGCGTAGGCATCCGTGGGTGCGCTGATGTGGAGAGCGAGGTTAGAGGGGGTGGGTTGAAGAGGTGTCGACAAGTACGAGTCTGCGTTGACCAATCGTCGGTGGGCGACATCGACCAGAAGGTGGAAATGAGAGAGGAAATCTGCACCGAGGATTGGCATTGTGACGTCAGCAACGAGAAACTTCCAATTGAATTTACCATTTTCGAACGATGATGTGAGGTTCTCGTAACCATAGGTGGGTATCGCAGATCCGTTGGCAGCTACTAAGCGGACATCGGCAGATGTAGACAGACTACGTCGTGCCTTGAAGAGTTTCCTTGGCAAAAAAGAACGACAAGCACCCGTGTCTACCAAGAATCACACGCCCGTTCCTGCATCCTGTAAAAAGAAAAGATTAGAAACATGTGAGGCCACCGCCACAAGCGATGGCCTACTTACACGTTTTTTGGCCACTGACAATCCTTGGCACATTTCTTCGCGGTTGCCCCGAATCTGAAGTGGTAGTAGCAAAACTGCGGATGGGAGGTAGTAAGTGGCTGTAGAAGTCGTTCGTTGGGGCGCGAGCGATTGGTGGGTGGTGGGCGGCTTTGTCGCCGCTTCGGCACGTCACGGGGTAGGCGTGTATGTCCTACGGCATTCATGTCAGCTTCGGTTGACGTTGAATAGGCATCCTCGTCGTCAGGGGTGGAGGCGTTGATGGAGGTCTTGAAGTGGATGTCCTTAAGGGCGTCGGCTTTGGTCATCAAGTCCTTTATGGGTAAACTATCGACATCGGGTATGGCAGCGCGTACAGGTTCGGGTAAACGGCGTATCCAAAGGGCACGAAGTAGGTTCACCTCACGAGGAGAGCCGTCTGCGGCAGGTTGAAGGCGAGTGATACTGGTCATATCCCTGAGGGCAAGCGAAGCCCTTTGGTCCCCCAACGGTTGTTGCGAGAGCTGAAAAAGCTTTGCTATACGGGCGGCTGGCGACGGCGAGTACTGCTGCAGAAGGTATGTTATGAGGGCGTCATACGCTATTGGGGTGTCTCCTTGTTCACAAAGCCAGTCGGATATTTCTGGGAAGGTGTCCTCGGGTATCGCCGCGAGAACATAATCCGCTTTGGTGGTAGAGCGAGTCACGCCCCTGATACGGAAGTGGACTTCTGCGAGTTGAAACCAAGCAAACGCCTCTGCGGTGGCGAACGGTGAGTGTTTCAATGGGGTGGCCGCAGCGCCAACTGCTGTAGTAGAGTCCGTCTCCGTCATAGTACCAACGATGGAGGGGCGAGGGAGTTGGGGGTGGAAGGCAGTGGGAGCGAGTCGACTTCCGGGTCACCAATGTGACGGCGCCGAGTAAGGTTGTGAACTCAAAGGCAGGTTGGAAACGACTGAGTTATATTATTGTAGAACTCTCTCCTTATATACAAAATCTCAAGGCAACAGGACATAACAAGTTCACATGACAGACAATATTACAGAGGAAAGACCAGACATGAATTTTCATGTTCGTTTTAGTGCGAGGGAAGAGCGAAGATACAAGCATAATATATACAAAAGGAATTGGTACACAATAATAAAAGGTAATCTAAATATAAACCATAAAGATTAGTACAGTGAATTAGTGCTACAGTATATTTTATGTTGCGTATTGGATTTTTGCATTTTCAGGGAGTTGAGAATAAATCCTTTAATAATTTCTTCTTCTATTACGAATAATTTGGCATAATATAAATCGTATCTATCATGCATTAAGAAGGCATGCAAATTTAATGCTAAAAAAAAAGAATCACCATTGTAGCATAAGACTCAATGTTTCATGATAATGTATAAGTAAAAAAGTGGGTTGGAAAAGGATTATTTCACCATCATCAGTCAAAACTTGTTTGGACCATACCTGGGGATAAAAAAGGGCAGGAGGCAATTTTGGTAAATGTCTAGGAGAAGGCCGCACCCGTTTTTCAAGTATTAACGACGAAAAACGGCAAAAACAACCAGATTATTGTTGCACAGTGCATAGAAACATGAGGAAATTAATAAAAAAGAAACTAAGACTTAACTCTTACACACAAAATGTAAGCATAAACCTACTACTACAATTATGGGGGACCCCAGTGGGAAGCGGGGTTTTTGGGTGGGGGGAGGTTGAGAAAAGTGATTTTTCGGGGCACTACCGAACCTAATACAACCAACTAACCTACCCTGGGGGGCCTCTACCCCTACCTAGGCCTACCGGGGGGGGGGGGCGGCCTCCGCCACCCCTGCGACCCCCCCTTAAGGCCACAGTGATTTTCAGGGCACCACCGAACCTAATAAACCCACCTAACCTAGCCTAATAGCCCTGTACCCCTACCAGGGGGGGGGGGGGGGCTCCGCTCCCCCTGCGACCCCCCCTTAAGGACACTACCTAACACATCCATCAAACCAAATCCAAAGTGATGGTACTGCTGTATACATCGTTATACTATTACCATTATAATATACTCCATAAATTAATGAAGCTTACCTTAACCTGTTGGTTGATATGTGCTGCTGCTTTGAGGAAAACGTGAAGCCGTTGCGAAGGTTCCCTGACATGCAGGACAATTTTTATTTTGTAAAATTAAGTTGTGTCTCTGGCACAAATCCACTAGTTTTTCAATATAACCCCGAATAAGTTAGAACAAATTCTTTGTAACTTAGGAAACAGTCAGGACAAGAAGATGGAATTTCAACTTCTTGTGCAACATGAGATGACATGCTTGCTATGGCCTCCATGTCTAAGAACGAAATGAAATGCCTGGGTAGATAATGTATTGTCGCGCTGTTGTATTGTCGCGCTGTGATTGGCCAAACATGTATGGCGTCATAGTGGATAGGCGCTGTTATTGCCCAAACGTGTAAGACTTCATAGTGGACTAGTTTGTCTGCGGATTATAGTGGTTACAGGGCTCATTTGAGCAAAAACAAGACACAGTCAACAATAACAACAGACTTAGAAAAATCTGGGAGGAAGACAAGAGTAGCGTGAGTTTGATCGTCGATATTTCGACTATTATTGATTTTCACTAAATTATCTCACTGGTATACCATTATTTACATACATTCCTACACATTCTAGTAAAAATAAATTGAATATCACTGATATCTTCATGCGGCCCTCTCCTAGACATTAACCGCAATTTTTTATTGTGAGCATAGGAGAGGAATATGCACAATAGATTAAATTATTACTCTCAAGCAGATCGCAAGAGGTGTCTCCTATCTCTGCATCAATTTCTCTGGTACGCCAGCATCAATATAGTGTTTCTCAATCTTTCACTAGGAGCCTTAGCATTCAGACTCCCCTGATTTAAACATCTTTACTAGCACGAAGTTCTTTGTGTAACACTAACCTAATTGACTTTTAATTAAATTTTTGCCGATTTATTAAGGTGACGGAATAATTGGGTCACTATTCACATGGAAATAAAGACTCTTCTATCGAGTTAGCATCATTATCTTTCCAGGCAAAATAGATCCCTTCATTAAGACTGACTACATGAGGACGTATATAGTGCCTAATTAGTCAGAACTATACTTTCCCTTCTTGATAGCTATCAACCATATCATCATCATTATTATTATTATTATTATTATTATTATTATTATTATTAT
>NC_090732.1:67303476-67313476 GCF_036898095.1 Palaemon carinicauda
ATGACAACTACATAATTCCTTCTTCCCAGTCCTTCTACACACCTAGTTAATTCATTCCAAAACTCATTCCGCTCTTTTTCACTTTTCTCACTTCCTGGCCCATACGCACTGACAAACGCCCAACATTCCCTACCCAACCTAACCCTTACCCACATTAACCTAGATGATATCTCCTTCCATTCCACTACTTTACCTGTCATCCATTCACTCAGCAATAAAGCCACACCCTCTCTAGCTCTTCCCCTTCCAATCCCAGACACTCTACCATACATCACTTCACCATTTCCTTTTATCTTCGTCTCGCACAAGGCTAATACATCCATCCTTCTATTCCTAAACATACTTCCAATTTCACATCTTTTACTCTCTATCATACTACATCCACGCACATTCAAACACCCCAAAACTAGTGTGCGGGGAGCAGTCACTCTCCCCCCAGCTCCATCTCTTTGGCGATGTCTCACAGGATGTACAGTAGATACAGGAGAGGGGGTTCCCAGCCCCCTCGTCCCCCTTGTACTTATATATACACACACATATATATATATATATATATATATTTATATACATATATATATATATATATATATGTGTGTGTGTGTGTGTGTGTGTGTGTTTATATATATGTACGAGGGGGGACGAGGGGGGCTGGGGAACCCCCTCTCCTGTATCTACTGTACATCCTGTGAGACATCGCCAAAGAGATGGAGCTGGGGGGAGAGTGACTGTCATCCATTGCTATGTGTGTGCAGGAAACACGATAGAAGGGAAATAAAGCTTAAGAGTCGGGTGATGGATATAAGCTATATTATAGCGGAGCAAATAAACAAGGTAGGAATGGAGTTTGCATAGTACTGTCTGGTGAGCTGAAAAATGCAGTGATAGAGGTGAATAGAGGAATGACCCGTATCATCATATTGAAGATGTGTTGTGGAGGAGAGATTCTGAATATTATAAGTGCATATGCACCTCAAGTTGGTTGCACAGAAGAGAAGGGGAATTTCTGGAGAGACGTGGATGGAGTAATGCAAGAACTGGAAGAACAGGTTAGGGTCATAGTGGGAGCAGATTTGAATGGCCATGTTGGAAGTGAGAATGAGGCAATTGGTCGGGTGCATGGGGGCCATGGAATTGGGGAGAGAAACCCAGAAGGAGAGAGTGTTGTGGACTTTGCTGTGTCATTTGACATGGCAATAGTAAAACACATTCTTTAAGAAGAAAAGGGAACACCTAATAACTTATAGGAGTGGGGGAAGATGCTCCCAGATAGACTACTTCCTGTATAAAAGGATAAAGCTGGTGGAGGTCAAGAACTGCAAGGTTATCCCAGGTGACCATGTAGCCACCCCAACACAGACTGCTATGTATGGACTTAGGCCTAAAAAGGGAAAGAAAAGCTAAAGCTAAAGGGATACGGAAAATTAAATGGTACAAACTAGTGAGAGAAGGAGATAAGATGAGAGAGTTTAAGAGAAAGGGTTTTGGAGGATATTGATAGAGGAATTGAAGATGTTCAAGAATGGTGGACATGAAATGCAGTAGTAATGAGAAGGCATGGAAAGGAGCTGCTAGGAGAGACATCTGGTATCATATGGGAAGAAAAGGAGAGTTGGTGGTGGAGTGAAGAAATTGAGAAAGTTGTAAAAGATAAGAAGGAGGCAAAGAAGAGATGGGAAGAGTCACAGTCAGGGGAAGACAGAGAGAGGTTCAAGAGAAAAACAAGGTGGTGAAGAAGGTAGTAGCCCAAGCTAAAGCTAAGGCATATGATGATGTGTATAATGAGCTGGGGACAAAGGAAGGATTAAACAAGATGATCAAGCTATCGAAGACTAGAAATAAGAGCAACAAAGATATTACACACATCAAACAAATAAAAGATCAAGATGGGTGTAGTACTTAGAAAGGAGGAAGACATTGTAAAGAGATGGAAAAAATATTTTGAACAGCTGTTGAATGAAGAAAATTATAGATTATTAAGAGAGGATGGACTGGTAGAATTTTGGCATGGTAATAAGTTTCTCTAGGCAAGAGGTAATAAATGCATTGAGGAAGATGAAGAATGGGAAGGCAACTGGACCAGACATGATTCCTGTGGAGGCATGGAAAGCCTTAGGAGATGAAGGAGTGGATATACTGTACGATCTCATGATGAAGATTTTTGAACAGGAAAAGATACCAGATAAGTGGCGTGGGAGTATAATGACCCCAATCTTCAAAGGGAAAGGGGATGTCCAAGAGTGTGGGAATTACAGAGGATGATAGATGCCAGACTAAGAAAAGAAGTAGAAATAGGTAAAGAGCAGATGGGATTCATGAAGGGGAGGGGAACAACAGATGGGGTATTTTGTCTGAGGCAACTAATGGAGAAATTCCGGGAAAAGCAAAGAGACCTGCATGTGGTATTCATTGACCTTGAAAAGGCTTATGACCGAGTCCCAAGACAAGAGGTATGGAGGAGTCTGAAGGAGAGCAGGGTGCCAGAGAAGTACGTTCGACTGATACAAGAGATATACCGTAATTTATTTACTAGAGTGAGGAGCAGTGCTGGGGAGACAGAGGGTTTTGAGGTGAGAGTAGGATTACACCAAGGGTCAGCTCTGAGCCCATTTATCTTTAACATAGTGATGGACGTTTTAATAGAAGAGGTAAGGGAGGCAGTACCATGGAACATATTGTATGCAGATGATATTGTTCCGTGCGCAGAGAGCAGGGAAGATCTGGAAATGAAATTGGAAAGGTGGAGGCAAGTACTGGAGGACAGAGGAATGAGAATAAGTAGATCTAAGACAGAATATATGTGTACCACCAGTGAGGGGGATGATAGAGAAAGTATTCATCTTAGGGGAGAACAGATAAAGAGAGTTGATAAGTTTAAGTATTTGGGATCCTTTGTTAACGCTGGAGGAGGTATGGAAGATGAAGTTAAACATCGGGTACAGGCAGGCTGGAACAGCTGGAGAGCAGCCTCAGGAGTTCTTTGTGACAAAAGAATACCACTGAGGTTGAAAGGAAAATTTCATAAGACAGCGGTAAGAACAGCAATGCTGTATGGAACGGAAATAGCAAGCATGAGGAAGACAGAGGAGAAGATGGATGTGGCAGAAATTAGAATGCTTAGGTGGATGTCTGGGGTGACAAGAGAGGATCGGATAAAAAATGACTACATAAGGGGGTCGACAAAGGTGGTGGAAATATCAAAGAAAGTACAGGAAGAGAGGCTGAGATGGTATGGACACCTGATGAGGAGAGATGAGGACCACGTTGGGAGACATACTATGGAGATGGAGGTTCAAGGAAGAAGAAGAAGAGGGAGACAAAGACAGAGACGGAGGGACTGTGTGAGAGGAGACTTACAGGAGAAGGGGATTGATGAGGCAGAAGCGCATAATAGAAAAAGATGGAAACGGCTCATCCGCAACGGCGACCCCATATAAAAATGGGAACCAGCTGGGAAGAAGAGATATATATATATATATATATACATATATATATATATATATATACATACTTATATATATATATATATATATATATTTATATATATATATATATATATATATATTAATTATACAAATATATATACATATATATAATTCATAAATATATATATACATATATATATATATATATATATTATAATATATAATATAACATATATGTATATATATATTAATATAAATATATATATATACTATATATATGTATATATATATTCATATATATATTTATATATATATATATATATATATATCTGTGTGTGTGTCTTTGTATGTGTTTATATTTGCATTTGCTGTATTTACATGTACATACATACACACAAACACACACACACACAAACACACACACACACACACACACATATATATATATATATATATACATATATATATATATATATAGAGAGAGAGAGAGAGAGAGAGGAGAGAGAGAGAGAGAGAGAGAGAGAGAGGACAACAACAAATCTAGCCATATACAAGATCATGCACTAAAAGATTGACATAAGAAAAGTCACATAACTTAACATGTAACTGTTTCAGTGGTAGTTAAGTTAATGATACTCATAAATACAATGATAGACGTAGCCTTAAAACTTACTTACTTTACTTTGATGGCTGCTTTTCGGTCCCATTCAGCAGGGGATCCCCACTTTCTACAGGACATCCACTGTCGTTTTACCTTGTTCGTTCAGAGTATTTAACGTTTCATATCGCGTATTTTTCATTTACTGTTAAATCGTCACTGTGGAAAGACTCCTGAAATAAAAAAGTTTTTAGTTTCCTCTTGAAAGCCTGTAACGTAACTGTTAAAATTGAGATGTATCCCATTCCCAAGATTTGATCTGAGTGTGTGGGGCATTTATCACCTGCTGGAATGCATAGGAGATTCGAGACAGTCGTTGAAGGATACCATATGGGAGTTTACTCGATGATTAGCGAGTTCATGAAAGAAAGACCATAAACATAGTCCAAGGGGTACAAGGTTTAAGTTCAGGTATTTATCAGAAGAAAAGGAAGACGGAACAAACTGGAAGAGAAAATAAGCTTGCAACAGTTTTATGGTGAAAGAAAGTTGTTTCGATTTATGATTATATTCGAGGAATTGCTCACAACTTATATTTTAGTTATTATAATAGTCACCATAATGACGATGAACTTGTTGAATATTAAGAGTGTTTTTTATCTACTACATTTTAAAAATATATGTTTTAATCATTTTTGCGTATTTGATGTTAAAAAAGTTAATTAATGCTAATTCTTATCTACTTTTACATTTCAAAATTGAACATTTAGATATCTTTAGCCTATATTTCAATTCCATGTTTATGTTTATATATGTAAGCCTCCTTATCAGACAGACGGTAAGCAAAATCATATTATCCAATAGATATCTTGGATATGTAATTCCTCTAATGACTATTTTTGTCACTCTTTTGAAAGTATCCCATATATTTATATATATATATATATATATATGTATATATATATTATATATATGTATATATATATATATATATATATACATATATATATATATATATATGTATATATATATATATATATATATCAATATATATGCGTGCATTTATATATATATATATATATATATATATTTATGTATATACAGTATATGTATATATAAACACCCACAGGGTATGTATATATGTCATTAAAAGCCAATAATTGCCCTTTAGTTCTTAAAACTGAATGTTACTAGAATGCTTTGAATTTCAAAAGTTTGTTTGTGTTAGCAACAATGTTCTTAACAGTTTCAGTCGATTCGTGCATCAATATTGTCAGCATCAATATATGTTTATAGAATATTCGTATTCATTTAAAAACTAGATTGATAGATATATGACCAAGGGAGATTGTGTGTAAATGAATAATGATTTTCTTAGGAAGTATGTGTCTGTACCTATTCTGTATCTTCCTCTTGCCTGTGGCATTTCATAATCAAGAGGATTAATATAGATTAAAACATCTATTTCTTAGCCAAATAGATATTCATTTCACATTGCAAAATTCATATATACATACTCAACATACTATAGCATGAAATTGCATAATTCACTCGATATAGAAATAATGCATTAAATTATACACATCCAACTACCGCTTGGTAGATTTATATTGTCCATTTTTTCGTTGCTAGTAACATACTGACATGTGAGGAGCAATTCTTGGTCTCTTTGACATCATTTGATTATTGTCTGCTTAGTAGCAGATAGTAATCAAATGATCTTAACGCTTTTTCAATTCACTGTCGCAAGTATCTTTGACCTTACAACCTATATGAACTCATCTCCACACCACAAGTATAGATGAGCGACGACTAACTGCAGCAGCAGGCTAAACCTTGTTTGTTGTTCTCTTTTTCCAACACGGTTTTCTTTTCTTTGCATTAGACAAAGCCAATGATGCACCTGTGTATTTGTCAAAGGTTCTCATTTCTCTTGATCAGTCGAAATTACACTTTTATTGATGCACCCATAGCTGATGACATTATTATTATTATTATTATTATTATTATTATTATTATTATTATTATTATTGTTATTATTATTATTATTATTATTATTATTATTATTATTATTATTATTATTATTATTATTATTAGCTAAGCTAGAACCTTAGCTGGATAAGCACGATGCTAAAAACCAATGGCACCAACAAGGACAAATTGCTAAGTGAGGAAAGGAAATAGATAAACTACAAGACAAGTAATGAACTATTAGAAATAAAATATTTTTAGAACAGTATCAACATTGAAATAATTCGCGCCCTGGGAGCGATTTTTTTTTCCCAAACAGGAGTGCAAATTGGGGCGGGACTTCGTGAGCAGAAAACAGATTTAAAGGGTAACACATTTATTGCAGCTGCATTAAAATTTGATGAGTAACTATCTCATTAAAGTTATGATCAGTAACTTCATTCATAGAGAATTGAAATGTTTATAGACAGCTTAATAATGATGATGAAAATATTCTCATTAGAATTTACAATAACACCGCAGGGATATTTTGTCTGGTTTCACAGAAGGTACAGTATGTTTATCCGTTTGAAATCTTAGAGGAGAAGCAGGTATAAGCTATGCAAAGACAGACAAATGCAAATATTAATCGAATTGAAAACATCGCAAGGTAAGATGAGCAAAATAATCACAAAAGAATACATAAGAATATAGGCATTGCATTGCAGCAATAAACATCTTTTTTAAGAAAAATAAATGTAAAAGTATCTCGGTAAACTAACATAAATCAGTCATATATATAGAATGTAATAATATGCAACGTAACTATTATATATATATATATATATATATATATACATATATCGTCACCCACATAAACTAACTGCCTAAGTCATTTTCTCCACTTGTTGGGAAATGAAAAAAAACTTCTCATTTCCTAATTCTTTATATCATTGTGTTGAGCTTCAATTAACAAATTCTTCTGTTAAGAATTTGTGAATTGAAGCTCAAGACAATGATATAAAGAATTAGGAAATTAGTTTTTTTTTTTTATTTCACAACAAGTGGAGAAAATGACTTAGGCAGTTAGTTTATATATATATATATATATATATATATGGGATACTTTCAAATGTGACATAACAAAAGTGACAAAAATATTCATTAAAGGAGTGACATATCAGGAGATTTATGGGATAATATGATTTTGCACTTAACAACGATTGCTTACCGTCTGTCTGATAAGAAGACTTAGGCCTACATATATAAACATAAACATGGAATCCAAATATAGTCTAAAGATCTTTAAACATTTATTTTGAAATGTAAAAGTAGATAAAAATTAATGTTTATTAACTTTGTTGTCATTAAATACGCAAAAATACCTAAAATATCTTCACGTATTTTTAAAATGTAGATAAAAAAAAACTCTGAATATTGAACAAGTTCATCGTCATTATGATGGCTAGTAAAATAACAAAAATTTAAGTTGTGAGCAATTCCTTGAATATAATCATTTATCGAAACAATTCCTTTCTCCTTGAGACTGTTGCGAGCTTATTTTCTTTTTGAGTTTCCTCCCGCTTCCCTTTTCTCCGATAAATACCCGATGTTAAATATTGTACCTCTTGGACTGTGTGAAGCTCTTTAATTAGTTCTTGAATCATCAAGTAAACTCCCATACGGTGTCCTCAACGACTGTCTCGAATCTCCTGTGCTAAGCCTAGTCTACACTTTTGTTTGGTCTTAGGAGATTGCATTCAAGCAGGTGATAAATGTTCCACATACTTGGATCAAAACTTGGAGATGGGATACACTATACTTATAACAGTTACGTTTAAGTAACAGCTACGTCTCTCATTGTATTTATGAGTATCATTAACTTTATTACCACTGAAACAGTTACAGGTTAAGTTATGTCGCTTTTCTTGTGTCACTCTTTCAGTGCACGGTCATAAATATGGTAAGATTTGTTCTCTCTCTCTCTCTCTCTCTCTCTCTCTCTCTCTCTCTCTTTCTCTCTCTCGTGTGTGTGTGTGTACATGTAAATACAGTATTTGCATGTATAAACACATACACACACACACACACACACACACACATATATATATATATATATATATATGCGGGCATGTATACATATGTGAATGTATATACAGTATATGTATGTATAAACACACTCACATGCTATGCATAAATGTCACTAAAAGCCAATATTTGCCCTTTAGTTCTCAAAACTGAATGTTACTATAATGCTTTGAATTTCAAAAGTTTACTTGTGTTACCAACAATGTTCTTAATAGTTTCAGTCGATTCGTGCATCAATATTGTCAGCATCAAAAGAAAAGATTCTCTTTGGTAATAGGTGTTTGTAGCTGTTCTGTAGTTTCCTCTCGTCTTATGTTATTTTATGTTAGATTCCCAGGGGAACACTTGTCTGTGACATCCTATAACCAATAGGATTAATCTAGATTAAAACATCTATTTCTTAGCCAAATAGATATACATACTACAATGCAAAATTCATATATACTTACTCAACATACTACACCATGAAATTACATAATTCAATCGATATAAAATAAAGCAATTTGATTATACACATCCAACTACTAATTGCAAGATTTTTATTGTCCATATTTTCGTTGTTAGTAACACACTGACTTAGCGAGTGAGGAGCATTTTTTGGTCTCTTCTTTGGGATCATTTGACTACTGTCTACTACTATCTTAACGCTTTTTCAATTCACTGTCGCAAGTACCTTTGTCCTTATGAACTGTATGAAGGCATCTCCTGACCCCAAGTATAGATGAACGACGACCAACAGCAGCAGCAGGTTAAACCTTGCTTGCTGTTCTTTTGTTCTAACACAGTTTTCTTTTCTATTCATTAGGCAAAGCCATTGATACACCTGTGTGCCTCTCAAAGGTTTTAATTTCTTTTGATAAGTCGAAATTACATTGTTTTATTGACGCACTCATAGCTGATGACATTATTATTATTATTATTATTATTATTATTATTATTATTATTATTATTATTATTATTATTATTATTATTATTATTATTATTATTATTATTATTATTATTATTAGCTAAGCAGGAACCCCAGGTGGAAAAACATGATGCTAAAAAGCAATGGCTCCAATAAGGACAAATAGCCAAGTGAGCAAAGGAAATTGTTATAAAACATATAATGAACAATTAGAAATAGAATATTTTTAGGACAGTATCAACATTGAAATAAATTTTCCATTTATAAACTATAGAATAGTGTGCTCAAATGTACCCTCAAGCAAGAGAACTCTACCCCAAGACAGTCGAAGACCATGTTACAGAGGCTATGGCACTATCCCAAGACTAGAAAACAATGGTTTCATTTTGGAATGTCCTTTTCCTAGAAGAGCTGCTTACCATAGCTGAAGAGTCTCTTCTACCCTTACGAAGAGAAAAATAGTCACTGAACAATTACAGTGCAGTAGTTAAACCCTTGAAGGAAGAAGAATTGTATGGTAATCTTTGTTTAAAAGTGTATAAGGACAGATGAGTATGTGGAAAGAATAGACTAGACTATTCGTTGAATGTGTAAGCAAAGGAAAAATTAGCCGTAACTAGTAATAAGGATCGAATGAATTACTGTCTAGCCAGTCAAAGGATACAAAATAACTCTAGCGGTAGAGTAAGAAATTAACACGTAAAATTGACAGACTTTTAAAACGCTTATTCTTCAACATGGTTAAACAAGTGCAACAATGAAGGAATAGATATAAAAGTAATGTTGATGATTTGCTGTGGAAAGGATGTATGCTACTTACACAAATCGAACTATGAAACTGTTAAGAACATTGATTTTAACTCAAGGAAAGTTTTTAAAAGTAAGTTATTTCAGTACCATTGATTTTACATATGCATATCATAATGTATATATATATATATATAATATATATATTTATATATATATATTATATATATATATATATATATTTATGAATATATATATATATATATATACATATATATATATATATAT
>NC_090732.1:67320976-67323476 GCF_036898095.1 Palaemon carinicauda
GATAAACAAAACTGTACTTACTTTTTAAATAAATAATCACTTGCACGCTGGTAAAGAAAAATAGTAATCCAGCGTTCACACACGCAACTGCCTTAAGCTGCAGTCAAATCAAAATAAGCATTTACCCAAGACATTCACCACTGTCGTAACCTAACTAAAAACATAAACAAACAATCTCATTTGTACCAACAGTCTTTCTCACAACAAACAATCGATACATTAACTACCTCTCTCTCTCTCTCTCTCTCTCTCTCTCTCTCCCCTCTCTCTCTCTCCTCTCTCTCTCTCTCTCTCTCTCTCTCTCTCTGGATTTGGCAAACAAAAAAAATAAATAAAAATAAAACAAAAATTAATCCTCCACATTCCTCCCCCCTTACTTTGCCAAATCCTTCTACATTTTCACACAACCACTTACGTTATTTTTTTCATTACCCAGTCGCAGTCGGGAACTGGACCTCTACTTCGAGTAACTGGGCCTTTATGCACACTCATTCACTTCTTCTTTATCACAATCATTTGCTACATTAACACTTTTACTATTTAAATCCCTATCATCTAATATATCATGCACTATCCCATCTACCTCACTATCATCCGGCCCTAAAATCTCACTTATTTCGGTCAACAATTCATCCATTTCATCAAAACCATTTTCTACTTCAATAAAAGATTCATTCATAATACTTATCATTCTCCTATCTCTCATTCTCGCATTCGGCATACTTTCTTTTACATCATCTAATGAAAACCCACACACACTATAGGTATCATTCATACTCAGCCATGATTCATCTGTATTAACACATTTATCTTCCATACACACTTTTACATTTACACCCTTGTCATGCCTATAACTTTCCCTTGCACTTTCTCCTCACTTAAAACCTTCACACGCCTCTTTTTCGTATATTCAACTAACACTAATTGTTTATTTTCCAGCTCTAACTCTTCATACATACTAGGTTCATACTTACTCATATCCAACCAATTATGCATCCCATTCTCACGAGCATTGATCCTATTCCTTCCACACACACATGAGGACTCACCCAGCTGAACCCTATTACACTCTAGTTTCCCGAACATCCTGGCTGACTTAATCCCTTCTTCCTACATACTCTAGCTACATTCCCATCTACACCACATTCAGTACACTTACCCCGCGGCTCCTTGCACATTCTAGCATAATGACCATCCTTACCACAATTACCACAAATCACATTCATATGATTATTACGACATCCACTCGCTATGTGCCCATTCATAACACAACGATAACATTTTACTCCTTTCTCTTTCTTGCAGTCGCAAATTCTATGCCCTACCTCACCACACCCAAAACAAGCACCTAGAGCCCATCTACACTCATTCTTCTTATGTCCTACTTTCCCACATCTATAACACTTCTCTTCATGGATACAACTACCCGACCTACCTTGCTGCGCACTATCACTCCTATCCCTCCAAACCTGATTCCCTTGCCTAAACCCTTCATTTGTCCTTACAGGTATTCCCACATTACTCGCCCTAACACTCCTATCGACTACAATATCAGCTACCCTCATCAGTCCTCTCATAACAGCATCTCTAAAACTAACAAATTCTGGCACACTTTCCTCCATTCCAGTTCTTACACTCACATATTTACTTTCTTTCATACACTTATCCAACTCGTAATCCTCAACTATCTCTAAAATATCATCCCATGTCAATCTTTCTTTCGTCCACCTCATTTTCTCCTTCAGTTTCAAATTAACAAACTCAGCAACATTCTCGGGTACAGTAGCCAAAAACTTCTTCATTAACTCCTTATTCTCATTTATACCTTCATCCCCATACTTCTTCCTAGCTAAAGTTTCCAACCTACATACATACATCGATATCGCTTCTCCTACATTCATCCGTGCCTCATCAAAATCATTCTTACGCTTATACCTAACACTCCCTTTCGTATGTTTCACCTGCTCAATTAATCTCTTTTTCACACTTTCGTAATCAACATCCCCTACACTCATTATCACACCATACATCGTCAACAAATACCCAGTCAAATATTCTCCTAACTCCCTAGCCCAAACTCTCTTACAATCACCATACTTATCCTGACAATACCTCTCATACTCCTTGAAAAACTCGTATACATCCCTACTACTATGCTCATTGAACCTTTCACACCGAGGTACCTCTCTCATAAACACAGTCTTACACACATCACGTTCATCCTCACTGCTACCTTCCTTCTTGTTTCCTACTTCCTCGCTAGAATATAAGGAATCTAATTTCACACTCATACTCCTATCCTTGATCATACTCTTCCTAGCCCTTTTCATACTCACCACTTTCACCCATTCACAATCATCCTTCCTCTCATCCTGACACTTTTTCTTCTCTTTCTTCACATCACTTTTACCTTTCTTCTCATTCATCCTATCACATTTCTGTTCATCCTTACTATGCCTAATTCCCTTATCTTCAATCTCTCTATCACTATTACTATTAC
>NC_090732.1:67328476-67348476 GCF_036898095.1 Palaemon carinicauda
TACGACAGTGGTGAATGTTTCGGAGCGAATGCTTTTTTTATTTGACTGCAGCTTAAGGCAGTTGTGTGAACGCTGGATTATATATATTTTTCGACCAGCGTGGAAGTGTGTTTTTGATTTTCTAAGTAAGTACAGTTTTGTTTATCTTTGCTTGTAGTGATTGTGAATGATAGGAACAATTTATTATTTATCTTTGATTATAGTGCGATAGTTCAGTTAGCTAGAAGTGTTCGTAAGTGTTTTTCTTTTTTATTTTGGCAGGACGTGATTCCTCCTTTGGAGAGACTCAAGTTTTGAAAGTGGATTATTGTTGATGACCAGGCCTGTAATAAAGGATTGCATTTAGACTTCGCTATTTGATTGCTCAACTGTTGATGACCCGGCCTGTATACGATTTTTTTTTGACTGTTTTTGGATTTCTGAACGGATGATGACTTGGCCTTTGAATTAGGATTGCTGATGATGATGATGATGAATATGATGATGATGATAACAATGACCCCAATCAGGGAAGTAGTGTGTGCAAATTGCCACCCAGTGGAATAGTTGACCACCAAGTGGTGATACTGGTAGTTTGCCATAAAAGACAGTTTGGCTTGTGTTGAGGACAGTGTCAGTGTCCTATAAAATAATATATACATATTGGTTGTGGTTTATTTAATTTTAAGTTTGTTAGTGTTTTTTTTTTGGTGTTTTGGTTTTTGCATATTTAATATTAAGTTTGATCAGTTTTAAGTATTTTGAATGTGGATGCTTTTGGTGTTGATTATTTTAGTTTGTAAGGTAATATAGCTTTAAGGTTATGTTTTGTTTCAATTTTCCTTCTGTCCAAGAGTCCGGTTGATAAAGTAAGGGGAAAGTTTGTGTTGTGGGACAATTGTCAGTTAGAGTGATTCAAGGGTGTGGGGGTTGTTTTGCAACATTCCGCCACAGAGTCTTTACTTTACATTTACTATTTTATATTTTCTGCAAATGGTTCTTCTAAGTTTTTCTGGTATTTCATAATAATCATCATTCTTAGCTTCCCCTATTTTCTCTCTCGGCACTCAGTCAAATGTCTTTTTAAGATTAAAAAAATGCTATGTATTTATCTTTTACAAATTCCAAACTGTTCTCAAAAATATTTTTCACAGCAAATATCATGTCGTTAGCACCTCTCCCAGGTCTGAAACCATTCTGCCACTCCTCTAGTTTATGCTGTACTCATCTTCTCAATCTTTTTTCAAAGATTCTTTCACTATTATTTAAGAATTTTATATTGTATTATATATTGCATCAATGTAGGTATATTTCTTAACTATAACTACATATATGCATGTCTTACTTTTACTTTAATGGCTTTTTTTTTTCTGGTCCTATACTGCAGGGGAACCCTACTTTCTACAGGGCCTCCACAGTCATTTTATGATGTTCGCTCGAAAGCATTCAACATTTCACACCGCATATTGCTCGCTTATTATTAAATTGTCCCTATTGAAGCACTCACCTAACAAGAAAGTCTTCAGTGTCCTTTTGAAAGCCTTAATATATTTAATCTTTCGGATGTCTCGTGGGAGCTTATTGTATAGTCTCGGGGTCGCGTATTTATAGGCTCTAGAGTCTACAATAGACATATATAAAGGTTCCAATTAATTTGAAATCAACTGTAACTATTATCGAGTCAACACGATTTATTGGCTGCACAATATACACCAATTTTTTAAAGATATTTTGGACGTACGGTCCTGATTACTTGGTGGGTTTTTGCACATATTCTAAGCTCAATTACCGCTTTAACAGGCAGCCCGTGAAAATCAATTAGTTTAGGAGTGATCCTTTCTCGAGGTGGGGCAACTTTTATCAGTCTTGCTCCTCTGTTTATTATGTTTTGCAATTCCCTAGGTTGTACTTTTGGTATATTGTAGTAGATGGAGTTAAAGTAGTCAATCCTTGTTATGACACAGTTTATCGCAAGTCTCTTTACAGAATGCTCATTCAGGTACTTCTTTATAAAAGCAGTGTTTCTAAGATGATGACCAGTAGTTTTTACTACATTATTTATTTTGGCATTGGAAGATAAGTAACAGTCAAGAGATACACCTAGATCACTAACATTACTAGATTTCGGGACAGAGTCATTACTTATGTTTAACTGAGAATCACTCTAGATTCTTATTCTATTTTTCTTTCCCATCCCAATATTTTCAGTATTATTTTCATTTAGTTTTAGTAGCTTGATCGTCATCCATTTCCTAACACACGCAAGCATTTTGGTTTAGAGTTTCAGTAGCGTTGTCTGTATAATTTACGGAGAAGTAAAATTGTTTATCATCTGTAAACAGTTCGAACTTCACACCATGCCTTTGTAGTATTTTTGTTAGACCGAATAATATGCAGAATAAAATTGGGCCCAGTACACTTCCCTAAGATACCCCTCTGTTTGAAGTCTCATATGATGAATATGGATTTCCAATTTGCACACCGTAATTTCTGTCAACCAAGTAGTCATTTATGTATTCGAAATCTTGATCTTTAATACCGATGGACCGTATATCATTTAGTAGCAGTTCATACATAACTGTATCAAAAGTAGCACTAAGATCGAGTAATATCAAAATACCACATACATTTTCATCCATCATTTCCCTCACCTCATTTACGACTGAACAGATAGCCGTTTCCTTAGAGTATAAATTTCGGTAAGGAGACTGGTTGTCTAGCAAACCTATTTCTTCTAGATGACTAACTAGTTACTAGTTGTTCAAGAATTGCGTATTCTAGCACTTTTGAAATAGAGGATAGATTCGAGATAGATCTTTACTATCTTAATTTCTATTAATCTAGAGCACTTTTCAGAACTGGTGTGCCTTACCCATTTTCTCAGATTTAGGAAAATTACACTCACCGATTTTTGTATATGCTATTCTCATAATTATATCAGCTAGACTAGAAATGTTTCTATCTCCAGTTACTTTCTTTGCTCTCTTGATACCCTTGGTCATATCATCTTGTGTTATATTATTGAATATCGTTGATTTTATCTGTGTATCTGGTGTAGCATTAATATAATGTTGAATATTTGCAAATGATTTAGTTATATTTTCTATTTTGTTTTTAAAGGCTACTAGAAAATTATTTGCTATTTCATAGTGAGTGTAACCCCCCGCGTAGCCTTTTTTTAATTTACATCTCCCATTATACAATTAAGGAGACAATATAACTTATTTATGTCTACCCATAAACTTTCTGATTTTAACTGATTCCACTTCATTTCTTTATTTTTTTTTCTTCCTTTTCTCTGAAGCATCTCCATCAAACCAAAGAGATCGATCTTTAAAATGTTAAAGATTTTTTTCCCATTAGTGGACACATGGTATCATATTCACTTTTGCTCACCCTATTATACAGTATATGGTGATAAGGCGGTAAACACACATAGCGCCCAACAAACGTTGATTATCATGATCGCAGGAAATGCTAATAGCATCATTTATTTTCTTCATAATTTCTTCAATAAATACGAAAGGAGAGAAGTTTGATTTATGCCTAAAGATTATTTTCTTCACCACCGCATGTGTTTGTGGAGGTAGTCTAAACATAATAATTTTGTGCACTGGGGAGATAGTGCATTTCTCTTCTGCATTTATGTCAGATACAATGTTATTCATTCCATCACTTAAAACTAGGTCTGACGTGTGCCCAGTCAAAGTAGTTGCATAATCAATATTATTCACCAAATGACATCATTACAATAACTCACTAAATGCTGAAGCATCAATCCTTGATGCGTCATCCATCTAAAGATTGAAGTCCCCACAAAAAACTAATTAATTTTTTCTCCATGATAATCATCTTAATGAGTACACTGAATTCTTCAAATTAGATACTCGAAGGTTTGTAAACTGTTACAGTGGATATATTTTCTTATGCACAAAGTTTATTTCTATATATTCATAGCATGTTACATTAGTTATTTTTTACATCTTGAGATTTGAGTAATCCTTAATGAATGAAGAGCCCGACACCTCCACCAGACCTAATTCATTTTTTCTCCATGCTAATCATCTCAATGACTACACTGAAATTGTCAAAGAAGATACTCGAAGGTTTGTGAATTGTTACAATGTTGTTGTTGTTTTGTGTGTGCATAAAGTTTATTTTCATATATTCAAAGCTTGTTACATTTGTTCTTTTTTTAAAATCTTGAGAATTGAGTAACATTTGATGAATGAAGAGCCCTATAACCCTGTAACATGATGTAAGTAGTCCTGTACAAAAGTAGTTCGTGCTTGCGCACAAATATATGCATGTACATAAATCAAGTCAATCTGAATAAAGTTCTCAAATAGTTAACGTCGACATCCTTGAACTCCCGACAACAAAAGTCATTGCATAGTGGGAGCGGAAAGCGAACTCTAAATGAACAGATTTGAAAAAATGGACAGTGAAAACAATGCTGTGTCGGAGAATGACGAGAAGCCGGGAAACTTATGTATATTTATGCTGTGGGTGCTGCCATCTTGGACGCCGCTGAGTTACTGATGAAAGAAACTACAGTTAAGTGTGAGCAGAGCACTACGGTGCCCTATAAGGACGTTTGTGCTGAAAAATAGAACTGAAAAACGGGACAATGGCAGAAGCTCGTGGGGCAGTGCCATACATGGACTGGTCGGCTCCTAATATAGGAAAAGCTTTCAAGCTTTTGCACCCGTGTTGTGACTCTACTTCAGTGTCAAGGACATCAAGGCAGAAAAGCAGGTGGATCATATACTACCTCTCTTAGGGGAAGAATGCCTAAAGAAATACAATTCCAGGACCTTTGACAGGGAAGAAGATAAGAAGAATGCTGAAAAGGTTTGGGAAAAGTTTGAGGTGCAACTGGAGAGGGAAACCAACTTTCGTATTCTGAGTGTGGAGGAAAAAACGATGGGGTAAAGATGTGCTACACAAAAGAATGGCAGTCAGCAAACAAACGGCGCAACAGTGGAGCCAACCACGACTGGCCAAGCCTCAAGAGCGGAAAATGTCAAACTGTAAGGGTACAAACAAACAAACACAAAACAGTTCGGCTGCATCCATGCCATGTCACAAGATGATGACTACCCTATATACGAGTAATTTGAGCAACTATCGTTTGACGCCATCACAAACAGCGGTCAGAAGTCAGAATCTCGTCTCAAGGCATTCGCGGAGCTGGACATCGCCCTACCCAATCGGCCCAGAACTCTCCTTTTGAAGGTAAAGATTGACACGGGTGCAGAATGTAATACCCTCCCACTGCGAATATTCCAGAAGATGTTCCCTGATAGAGTCGACAACCAATGATTACCGCGGCTAGGTGTGACCAACCAAGTGTCAACATCACTCGTGGCATACAGCGGTTCCAAGATACAACAGTTTGAGACTGTACAAGTCCGGTGTGTGTATAAAAGAACGGTTGGCAAGACACAATCTTCTTCATCGTGGAAACCATGGGGCCAGCAATACTCAGGTTGGCAAGCCTGAGAAAGATGAAGCTCGTCACCTTGCACTGTAAGATCACCGCAGAAGCGACATCGCCGATCAACTCGACCTAGGACCCTGTGAACAGGTACCCGGATATATTCGACAGGGTCGGTAACTTCCATGGCACGTACCACATTGTGCTATAACCCGACACATCCTGTCATATACGCTCAATGCAAATGCCCCATCCATATCAAAGATGAAATCAAGAAAGAGCTCGACGAGATGACCGAATAGCTTATCATATGGAAGATCGAGGAACCCACGGACTGTTTGTACAGCCCGGCCTACGCATACAAAAGCAATGGAAAATTACGACTTTGCCTTGAACCTAAGGACTTCAACAAGGCCATCAAAAGATGTCACTACAAGACTGCAACAATGGAGGAGCTAACACACAAGTTTGCTGACTCTAAACACTTCTCAAAACTGGATGCAAGAAATAAATATAGGTCGGTGAAAATCGACCCTGAGTCGCAGCTGCTCACGACCTTCAACTCTCCCTATGGTCGGTACTGCTTCTAACACAGGCCTTTTAGCCTAGTGATATCCCAAGATGTCTTCCAGCAAAAAATGGATCAGATGCTGGAGCTCTGCCCAGGTACTCAAGGGATCACCAACGATGTTGCCGTGTTTGGTAAGACTAAAGAAGATTATGATAAGAGCTTACATAACTTTATGTGTATCACTAAAGAAAAAGAACTTGTCTTCAGTAACTCTAAGTGTAAAATTTACCAAAACAAAGTCCCCTTCTTTGGTGCTGTGTACGACAAGGAGGGAGTACACCCTGACCCGTCAAAGCTAGAAGACATCAATGCCCTGGTCAGTCCGACCAACATGACAGAGCTACAAGAGCTGCTAAGGATCATCACGTATATGGCGCTGTTCATCCCGAGGCTGTCGAACCTGAGAATTCCGATGAGAGAGCAACTCAAAAAGGACACAGACTTCCACTGGTGGTCAAGTCACGAGAGCACACTACGCATAATCAAAGAACTGATCTGCACCTAGGTCACGTTGACTTACTTCGATCCAAGTAAGGAAATAATAATCCAAGTCGATGCAAGAACAAAAAGTCTTGGTGCTGTACTAACACAGGAAGGAAAGCTGGTCTCGTTTCCATCGAAAAACCGGACCCCAACAGAACAAAGGTATGCTAATATTGAATGTGAACTGTTGGCAGTTGTCTTTGGGTGTGAACTTTTCCACTTTGGTTTCTAATATGAGGCACTCATCTGAGCTCCTTATAATTGGTTTTAAGAAGCCAATAATGTTGAAACGTGATGCCATCCCTAGGGCCAGGGGAATGGCGGTGTATATCAGGACCGAGTACCCTGCTTCTCATAAGTCCTGCTATCAATGTGGATGTCATGAGATTCGGGTAATAAAAGTTTGTGGCAGGCATAACAACTTTTATTTGTGTTCGATCTACCGGAATCCAGACAGATGATTCTATCTTCGATTGTCTTCTTACCATTATGGCTAAGATACAAGAAGATGATAAAAAGGCTTCTTTTGTCTTTGTTGGGGATTTTAATGCTCACCATAGGGAGTGGTTAAGTTTTATCTCTCCTACCGATCGCCATGGCTTAAGAGCTTTAGACTTTGCCTCTGAATCTGGCTGTGAGCAAATCATAAATGAAGCTACTCACAGGTCTGGTAATTGCTTGGACCTCGTATACACTGACTCCCCTGGCTTTATAACTAGTAAGGTTGGTTCTCCAGTCGGGACATCTGATCATGCCTTGATTTCATTATTAGTGAAGACTGAGCAGCCTGTCCCTGATATATCATATTCTTGTAAAATTTATATGAAATCCCAAGCAGACTGGAATAGGATTTTACATGATCTTCTGTGCTTGAATTGGTCACAATTATATAATAGTGTAGATCCTGTTGTCCCTTTGAATGAGAATCTAGTCAACATAATTGATAGGCATATCCCTTCTCGTGTGCTAAGGTACCGAGTGAAGGACAAACCGTGGTTCAATGATGATTGTAGACGTGCTTATTTGGAGAAACAGGAGGCCTATCATCTTTGGAAGGGTAACAAATTAGATTTGACCTGGAACAACTATACTCAGCTTCGAGCTTTTGCTCAGAGAGTTTATGCCTCAACTGAAAAGGAGTACAATTTAACCATAAAAGAAACACTTTCTGGTACAACTCAGGAACATAAATGGTGGTCTACCCTTAAATCTGCACTCTTTGGTGTAGATGCAACAGTTCCTCCTTTACTTAAACCAGATGGCTCAGTCACTCACTGTCCAAAGGAAAAGGCAACCCTTTTGGCTGATGTTTTTGACAGTAAACAGAGTAATGAAAAACTTGAACTTCCTCATTCCTGTTTTCCTGAGGCTAAACTAACTAGTTTAGCTTTTCGATCTCGTGAGATTAAAGCTCTGTTGGTAGACCTTGATGATTATGGAGGTGTAGTCCCAAATGGTATTTTTCCTTTGTTTTTTATAAAGACAGCAGATTTCTTAGCTCCAAAGTTATCTGTTATTTTGCGCTAGTTAGCAAGAAGAGGAGCTTTTAGTACTAGTTGGAGAATTGGTAATGTTACTCCTCTATGTAAATGTGTTTGCGGTAGCTCAAATCCCACTCATTATCGCCCAATTTCCATAACTCCCATATTATCTAAAGTTTTTGAACGTCTTCTGGCAAAACGTCTTAATAGGTTTGCTGAAGGTAATCATCTACTCCCTAGTTTGCAATTTGGTTTTCGTAAAGGCCTTGGAGCATGTGATGACCTTCTCACAATATCCAATGCTGTACAGAAATCCCTTGATTGTGGTCGGGAAGTTCGTATGATTGGCCTTGATTTTAGTGCTGCCTTTGACCGTGTTAATCATGAGGCCCTTGTTTTCAAACTGAAACAGTTGGGAGTGGATGGGTCGTTTCTTAGCATTATTATTGATTTTTTAAGTAATAGATCTCAAAGAGTTGTTGTTGATGGGCACCATAATGATTATAGGAATGTGATATCCGGTGTTCCACAGGGTGGTGTTCTGGGCCCATTACTTTTCATACTATATACACATGACATGTGGTTTGGCCTAGAAAACAAGCTTGATGCATATGCAGATGATGCTACTCTCTTTGCATCAATTCCATCCCCTGAATGTAGATCTAGGGTTGGTGAATCCCTTAATAGAGGTTTAGCTAGAATTAGTGCATGGTGCAAATTATGGGGTATGAAGTTGAATCCTAACAAAACTCAAAGTATGATTGTAAGTAGGTCAAGGACGGTGGCTCCTCAACATCCGGATCTCAGTATTGATAATGTTTCTTTAAATATGTATGACTTTTTCAAAATTTTAGGTGTGATTCTCGACAGTAAATTTACTTTTGAGAAACATATAAGGTCTGTGTCTTCTTCAATTGCACAAAAAATAGGCTTATTGAGAAAGTCTTTCAAGATTTTCGGTGATCAATCTATTCTGAAGAAGTGTTTTAATTCTTTCATTCTACCTTGTTTTGAGTATTGTTCTCCTGTGTGGTCTTCAGCTGCTGATTCTCATCTTAATTTGTTGGACAGAAACTTACGGTCTGTTAAATTTCTTATTCCTGATCTAGATATTGATCTCTGGCACCGTCGTTCAATTAGTTCATTATGCATGTTGCATAAGATTTTTCATAACTCTGACCATCCTTTGCATTCAGATCTCCCTGGACAATTCTATCCTGTTCGTAATACTAGGCAGGCAGTTTATTCTAATAGCCAGGCCTTCTCCATCACGAGGCTCAATACTACGCAGTACTCTAGAAGTTTTATTCCAGCTGTTACCAAGTTGTGGAATGATCTTCCTAATCGGGTGGTTGAATCAGTAGAACTTCAAAAATTCAAAGTTGGAGCAAATGCTTTTATGTTGACCAGGCGGACATGAGTCTTTTTATAGTTTATTTATGACATATTTGTTTTTGATGTTGTTAATAGTTTATATATGACATGTCTGTTTTGACATTGTTACTTATTTTACAATGATTTATTGGTAATTTGTTCTCTTCATTTATTTATTTCCTTATTTCCTTTCCTCACTGGGCTATTTTTCCCTGTTGGAGCCCCTGGGCTTATAGCATTTTGCTTTTCCAACTAGGGTTGTAGCTTGGATAGTAACAATGATAATAATAATAATATGGCAACTCCTTTGTGGTTGAGAGTGACCACAAGCTTCTGGAAAAGATCAGAATCAAGAACCTTACCGCCGCGCCGCCGTGACTGCAGGGGATACTTCTGCATCTTCAAGGATACAACATGAACATCCGTTGCTGGCCAGGATGAGAGATAATACTAGCGGATGGTCTCTCGAGACTGCCCAAACAAAAACGCAACACATCATTTGATCTGGATCTCAAAGGACATCTCGTCCAATTTTCAGGGAGCAAGCAACTCCAGCTGCACACTGAGACCAACGAGGACCCGGTGCTATCTCAACTGAGGGACTAGATCCTGAGAGGATGGCCCAAGACACAAAGAGATGTCACGAGTCAGCTCCAGCCTTATTGGTCCAACCGAGATGAACTGAGTATTGAGAATGGCATCATTTTCAAAGGTGAGCGAGTGTTAATCCCAAGAAGCATGAGGGGTGAGATCTTACAGAAGATCCAGAGTGGACACCAAGGAAGCGAAAAATGCAAGCTTCACGAAAAAAGCTGTGTTTTTTTTACCCGGCATCAATAACGATATTGGTGAACTCTTACTAGGATGTCGGACATGCCAGGAAAACCAGAAAAGTCAAGGACCAGAGACACTATAACCTCATGAGATCCTAACTCGTCCCTGGCAAGTCATCGATACTGACCTCTTCCACTTCAACGGTCAGGAATATCTGCTCGTGATGGACTAATATTCCAAGTTCCTCTTCGTGCGATGAATCCCCCTCGGGGAGTATTCCAGCCAGTCGATCATGAGTATCACCAAACAACTATTTGGCGAGCAAGGAGTACCAGAATGTATTGTGAGTGGTAATGGACTGCATTAAAATTCCTAAGCATATAAGTCATTTGCTGCAGAGTCTGGATTCGGAACACGTAACGTCATCACCCCACTATGCGCAGTCAAATGGCTTCACAGAACATGTAGTTCAGTCTATGAAGTTGGCCATGAAAAAGGTGCCAGCGAGTTAACGCGATATGGATATGGCTCTGACCTGTCTAAGCTCAACACCGATCGACCACGTCGTTCCCAGTCTGAGCGAGGTGCTGTTTAAGCGGAAGCCAGTCAGTTGTCGCAACAAGTACTAGCACGCAGATGAGGTACAGAAGAGACTCCAGCAACAGCAGAGCACACAAATGGCATATTACGACCAATGCGCCAATGATCTCCTGCCACCCGGACCTGGGCAAGAAGTTGGAATACAGAGCCAGGAGCCCGGGAAGTGGTCACCGGCGACTGTGAAACAAGTGTGCTCTGAGCCACGGTCATATATCGTGGAAACCGCAGAAGGCAAAGCCCTGCTACGCAACAGGAGATAACTCCGGGACACAGCTGGGACACAATTCTACTCAGTGGAGAAACCCAACACACAACCCACAGACGACAGCACGGCAAGACCACTTGCGCACGAAGTAGGTTGCTGTCAGACGCAACCTTCATACAAGCCCATCGTCCTGCCGCCGGCAGATGTCTGCAACAACACACCATCCAGGAACACAAGCAGAGTGTTGATCCAAGCCTCGCCAGTCCGGCATAACACAAGACCAGCACCTGCGGTGGTCGCCACACGATTGACATTTCAATCTTGACCATGTTTAAATTGTATTTTAGAATGGACATGTTAATGTGTTGATGTGAAATTGTGTGAAACCATGATATGTTCAATGCTGAATATTTTGTGTAACAAGTGATGCCCAAGATGTGCAAAGTTTTATATATCTCATGTACTCATGTGAAATGTCAAATTATGGTTTTGCCAATTCACCACAATTATATCTTATATGTATTGTCGTAAACATTAAAATTTCTCTTTTCTACACACAATGTTAAACCATTCCAGGTATCTTGAATAATTCGTTGTGTAAAATGAACCAAACTTATATTGGTTAAAGTCTATTTTATTGAAAGGGGGTTGTAACATGATGTAAGTAGTCCTGTAAAAATATAGTTCATGCTTGTGCACGAATACGTGCATGTACACAAATTAAGTGAGTCTCAATAAAGTTCTCAACTAGTAAACGTCGTTACCCTTGGACTCCCGAGAACAAAAAAACCTTAAAAACTCCACCAGACCTGCTCTCTCTCGGAATATGAAAGGTATGTGGTGGTGGTAGGAGGGTGGAGGGCATTTCAGTGATCATAGCCTTGTCAAAATTATTTAATGCTAATTTGTCCAAATATTTCTCATTTATCAATTTTTGAATTTGAGTAGTTTCATTACCAACAGATTGTATATTACATAGCCACAGTTTATGACATCCTTAATATACATAATTTGTATTTCAATAAAAAGTCATAAGCTTTGAAATTTCCTTGAATTCACTATGTGGCCCTTTGGTCTGTTTAACTTTTTGCGTTTTATAAACTTTAACTGTTGCGAATTATATTCTTTGGTGGAATGTTTTTTTTTTTTTTTCTGAACATTTCCCGCAGACCTCCTCATCTATCTTAAACTTATAATTTTTTTTTTTAAATTTCCATACCTCTGATAGATGTAGCAGGCCATCACTTAGTAGCTCTACGTATATTATAAGTACCCCATCGCAACATAACTTGTCACTTTCATCATGAATAGCATTCCGAATTTCATGATCACATTTTAACAAGTAATAGGCAGTCATATACGGTATTTTATAAATTTAATATATTTGATTATATCCTGCATTTATGATAGTAAGGTAGTGAATAACCCGATTGTCAGAAAGCTATGATACATGTGCCCTGAAGCTATATTTCATAAAATGGAAGACAATGCATACGTTAACCCATATAATGTAAAAGACTATGGAGGGACTGCCCTACCTTACCATATAGGATATGATGGGCAAATTCTATTTAGAGTGAAGTTCTGTTTTTTTTTTTTTTTTATGACTAATGTGGCTATTGATCAGGTTAGAAGGCAGTGTCTATGGACCTAATATACGAGGTTTGGTTACGATAGCACATATCCCGGTAATTGCCCTAGATACATTTATTGTTATAAATGGTTTTGCAAGGTTACTACGACTGACTGACATGGAATATGCAATTTCCATAGCATTAATAAATATTTTGCTACCAACAGAATGCTGTACTGGACCAATCAAATCTTTAGTATAGCTACTGGAAAAAAATATTTGAAAAATAATTTTTAACTATATTTACAGAAAACCCTCTCGAAAAAATGATGGGCATGCCAATGCTGTCTGTAATAATAATCCTTGACCGATTACTCTGGTTCTTACATATATAGTTTTTTTTTTTCACTTTTGTAAATTCTTTAGAGATGTTTTCACCTTTATGTCTAATGCGAGAACGGGCGAAAAAGGGCTAATGATACATGTCATCTGCTACCCATGGCTTCTGGCTAATGATATATGGCATCTGCTACCCATGGCATCTTGCTAATGATACATGACATCTGCTACACATGACATCTGTCTAATGATACATGGAATCTGCTACACATAGCTTCTGGCTAATGATATATGGCATCAGCTACACATAGCATCTAGCTAATGATACATGGAATGTGCTATACATGGCATCTGGCTAATGATATATGGCATTGCTACCCACAAAAAAAAAAAAAAAAAAAAAAAAAAAAAAGCCGGGGAATGCATCGAATTTCATACGTCTATATCAATTTCTATATATCCACTAACCCTATACGGGTATCCTAAAACACATTTTAAATGTTTAAACATTTTATGGGGTCAATATCCCAATATTGGATGGTCCACGGGTAAAATTTTGAATTAAGGAAAATAAATCTACGAAAAGCCCCTTGTATTATGGGTTAGAGTTCTCTTGCTTGAGGGTAGCTTACACTCGGTTATACTATTCTATCTAATTTCTCTTCCTCTTGTTTTGTTAAAGTTTATATAATTTATATAGGAGATATTTATTTTAATTATGTTGCTATGTTGCTCTTCTTAAAATATTTTATTTTTCCCTTTTTCCTTTCCTCACTGGGCTATTTTCTCTGTTGGAGCCCCTGGCCTTATAGCATCCTGCTTTTCCAACTAAGGTTTTAGCTTAGCAAGTAATAATAATAATAATAATAATAATAATAATAATAATAATAATAATAATAATAATAATAATAATAGTCTGCACTAGGATAGGAATGGGTACGTGCCAGGACAAATGTATTTTAAAAGTTAGTATAATTCTAGTATAACTGATCTTCGTTTTAGATGTATCGCATAAATCGCTCTGAGGATTTAAGCTTCGTTTTCTTTTATAAATACATTTTTTTTTTTTCAGTCTCTTACTCTGTGACGCAATATATACCTATGTGCAAATATACAGACTAAGAAGTTCATATTGGTAAAAGGAGAATATACTACCTTTTTTTTTTTTTTTTTTTCATTTTTGATGGCACACAGTATAAACATTGAAACATAATGTAATGTAAAGTATAGTATACCATAGAAAATTTCATAGAAAATGTAATAAAGCGACATCTTCTATTATTAAAGGGGAGACCTTAAGAATACCAGTACTGTATTTGACATAACATAAGACTGTCCAAACCAAAAGTCAAAATTCAAGTACAATTTTAATTCATTGGGGAAAACATTTCATATATTTTACGACAAAAAACACTATAAGGGAGACAAATTTCAGCAATAGGGTAATTTTGTATATTATTCCATGGTGTGATTTCGCACAAGAAATATATGAGTTCCTATAGCAAATAACGTGATTTAACCGATTTTGATGATCATTTCAGTCGCAAACAAACAGATCAACCAATTCGGTTAGTTATAAGTTGACGAATTGGTTGATGTTATTAGGATGAAATGAATGAGAAAACCAGTTAAATCACGATATCTACTATAGGAAATCATATATTTCCTGTGCGAAATCACACAATGAAATACAATACAAATGAACCATATAAATATTAACACTGTTGACATATATACTGAGTTAAAATATATAAACAACAGATGTAGGGGACGATAACATTACCAACGGTACCAACGGTTGACAGAACTACCAACGATGACGAATGGTACACAGTGTTACCAACGGCACGATGTCATTTCTAGAGATAGAAATGCTAAATATTTCCATACGTAAACTAAATAATTTTTCCATACAACTATAAAACAATAAATAAAAAGTACCAAAAGGCCACAGATCCTAACAAACCCGCCTAACCTTGCCTAGAAGTACCCCGGTCACAAAACTCATATAATAAGCATAGGGGAATGACTTACTTTGATTCACAGTACTACCAACGGTGACGAATGGAACACAGAACTACCAACGACACGATGTCATTACTAGTGGCAGAAATGATAAATATTTCCATTCGAATATTAAATAATTTTTCCACATAACTGTTACACAATATATAAATAGTACAGAAAGACCACAGAACCTAACAAACCCACCTAACCTTGCCTAGAAGTACCCCGGTCACAAAACACGTATAATGGCTATTGAGGAATGACTTACTTTTATGAAGAAAACGTCGAAGTATTCGGTAACCTGGGAAAAGAAACTTCTCCAATCGACACTAGTTTTCGAAGATATGTCGATACCATCCATGAGGGTCTCATGGTCCGAATGTTTATGCAAAAAGTGGATGGCACATAATATTATCTTCCATGGGGGTAGACGACTTTTGTCCAAAAAAGTACCTTTATAGGCAGTAACGGTATAACCACAACGGAGTTTCTTCTTAGTTTTACGAATGATGGATTCAGAATTGCAATAAAACACGTGAATGTCTTGCCTATAAGATAA
Organism: Palaemon carinicauda; assembly: GCF_036898095.1. Taxonomy (NCBI): domain Eukaryota; kingdom Metazoa; phylum Arthropoda; class Malacostraca; order Decapoda; family Palaemonidae; genus Palaemon; species Palaemon carinicauda. The sequence continues at coordinate 67,343,862 of NC_090732.1, forward strand.
AGAAACCGCACTTGTAATGCAGAACACCTCACCAGGACAAAGGTTACAACGGGAAAGGCATTGGAACACAGGGTATGAAAACACCGCTAATAGGGATAAAGGAAGTGGGGGGGGGGGGGTAGGGAGATATCTGTATAGGCCTAGGGTGGTGATTGGTTAAGGGAAAAACAAAGAACTCTAGTGGGTAAACATGAATGAACTAAATACGGAAACTAGACCAGAGAAAGGATTTATAAGACACAGAGGAGAGAAAAAGAAATAACCAACAAAAATAAATAAAAACAATATAGGAAGGTAACATGGAATGAACGGTAAATAATATTGAATGGGAATATAAAATGAGATGATCACACCGAGAATTAACTGGATAAAAAAACTAGTCCAGAGTAAGTATTTATGTGCAACCAGGAAGAGATAAAGAAATAACCAAACAAATAAACCAAATATAGGAAGGTAAAATGGAATGAATGATAAGTAATATTAAATGGGAATATAAAATGAGAAAATAACACGGTAATAGAAAGAGTAATTGGAGAGAGGAAACTCCTGCGCAGGGGGGTTATATATGCGCAGGTCGGAAACTGGTGCGGACGAACGTACGTACAAATGGGTGCTAATGTTAGCAAGGAATGCTAACATTTGATCTACATCAGGTATGGAATGCTAACATTTAAACTACAACAGGCGTTGGCAGCACTGGTTACTGTATTACTACAAGAAATTACCTTTGAAACGGCTCCTCCCAAATATATCCAGTTATACTGTTTTGTATTTTCCTACGGTTATAATAAATACAAGAAGGAAATGTATAGAGAAGAAAAGGACTGATTTACGGTTTTATATCTGTTCCCCAGTATGTTTTCCCCACCCAAAACCCCGAGTTCCCACTGGGGGTCCCCCATTATCGGAGGATATAGATGTATATATATTTCTGAAACTATTCATTTGCGACGGGAACGAGTGTTATTTTCGAAGGGAGCGTAATTTTTCCTATAAGAAAATGTAGTTGGAATCCTAGGTTACATTGCCATGGAATAAACTACAATGAAACCCATTTGGGCAACAATATGATTAAACATATCATGAAATATTTCAGCACTAACACTGCCAGGTACACACATTTCAGGAATTTTACGATGAAAAATACTATAATGGACAGACATTTCAGCAATAATACGATGAAAAAAATACGATGAGGAACAAACACCTCAGCAATAATACGATGAAAAAACACTAGAAGGAACACACATTTAAGCAGTAATACTATGAAAAAACACTATAAGGAAGACATTTCTAAAATAATACGATGAAACGCACTATAGGGATCTCACATTTCAGCAAAAGAAAAAAAAAAAAAAAAAAAACAGTATAAGGGACACTTTCAACAACAATATGATGAAAAATGCTATAACAGACCCACATTTCAGCGATAATACGATGAATAAACACTATGAGAGACACACATTTCAGCAATAATATGATAAAAAATCACTATAAGGGACACATTCCAACAATAATATGATGAAAAAAATGCTATAATGGACTCACATTTCAGCCATAATACTGTACGATGAAAAAAAAAAAAAAAAAAAAAAAACTATAAGGGACACACATTTCAGAAATAATACGATGAAAAAGCATAATGAGGGACACATATTTCAGCAATAATGCAATGAAAAAAAAAATAAAATAAAAGACATTTTAACAATAATATGATGAAAAAAACGCTATAAGGGACACACATTTCAACAATAATACGATGAAAAAACATTATATGGGACACATATCAGCAATAATAAGATGAAAAAACACTATAAGGGTTACACATTTCAGCAATAATACGATGAAAAAACACTATACGGGACACATTTCAACAATAATATGATGAAAAAACGCTATAAGGGACACACATTTCACCAATGATATGATGAAAAAAAATTATATAGGACACACATATCAGCAATAATAAGATGAAAAAAATACTATAAGGGACACATTTCAACCATAATATGACGAAGAGATGCTATGAAAGACACACATTTCATCAATAATATGACGGAAAAACATCACAAGGGATAAACATTTCAGCAATAATGCGATGAAAACAAAAAATAAAAAAAACAAACATTAGGGACACATTTCAGCATTTTTTTTTACACGCTTTATCCTCATTTGAAAAAGGCAAAATCTTTTGTTTGATCGGAATCTAAAAAAAAAATCTTCTTCATGATATTAAAAAATAATATAGCAACGACGGGTTTAAGAAGACAAGGACTTATAAGTTATACTAAAGCGACTGTTTATGGTATTTCTATGCCAGTCCACACCCGCTAAATTTCGTATCTCATTAGTCCATAGTCTTCTCTTCAGTCTCCTTCTTCTTTTGCAATCACTAGGGACCCATTTTTTTTTATTATTAATGTCGATCCATTATCTATTATTCTCCCTACATGTCCGCCCCATGTCCATTTCTTTCTTTTAAATTTAAGAGGATAACATCTACTTTAGTTTGCTCTCCCATTCCTATTAATCGTTTTCTGTCTCTTTGTGTTATCCCTATAATTTTTCTTCCCACAGCTCTTTTAGTTGTAACTATTTTATGTTCTAGTGCTTCAAGTTTCTGTTTCTGATACATAAGTTAAAACTGGTATGACCATCTCATTAAATACTTTTCTGTTTGGAGAAACTGGCTTTTTACTTTTCATTACCTCACTTTATTCAACCAAAGCTCTCCATCCCAAGCTTATCCTCATTTTAATTTCGATCTTGTGTCCTGGGAAAACACTTACTGCTTGATTTATGTAATATATATATATATATATATATATATATATATATATATATATATATATATATATATATATATATATATATATATATATATATATATATATATATTTATTAACAATCTCTAGAGGTTTCTCCATAACTCTTATTTTTCTCTACATTTTTATTGCATATTATCTTAGTTATACTCTTATTCATTTTCACGCCTACATTTCTTCTTTCTCTATTCATATTTTTCCTTATTTTTTGTAAGTCCTCCCACGATTGTTTTCACCATATTCAAATAGTTTTAGAATTGTTGTATTTCCTGTATAGATATAATCAAGTGTTCTAATATAAGGTTCATCTATTCTTTATCTTTGAAGGGCTTTCATTAGAGATGACCATTTGACAGAATTAAAAGTTTTCTCATAGCCTATAAATGTCATCTAAATTGGTTAGTCATAATCTGTTGAATTTATATTAGCTGGTTAATCATATGTATATGGTCAGTTGTTGAATACCCTGTTGTAAAGCCTGCCTGCTCTCTTGGTTGATTAAAGTCTACCTCTCTTTCTATTGGGCCTAATAACATATTTGTAAATATGTTATATTGAATAGTAATTTTTCAGGTCTTTTGTATCTCCTTATTTTGTGAATTAGTATAATCATAAAGTTTTTCCAAGCTGTAGATAGGCTATAGAGCATTCTTGCAGACATTCTGTGTTAAGCTCAGCGAGTTTTGCTACCATAAAATCTCCTCCATCTGTTATCAAGTCAATGGGTAGGCCATCTTTTTGTTACATGTTCCTAGAATTAAAGAACTGTTCTGCTTTTTCAAGATAATGTCGACCGTATCTAGTTATAATCAAAGCAGATAGAATATCGTTGAAAGAATTATTATGAAGGTATTACAATCCATAAATTGAATTAGTAATCAATTTAGGAACCTTAGCTAAGATTATATTTTTCCTTGCTTTGGCTCTTTGTTGTTTCTTTATTAAATCATAACAAAATAATCGCAATGGATTTCGCTTCCTTTTAAAACTCAAATACCACACCTCATTTCTATCATCTCTATTTATCTGAATATAATAGAAATAAGACTTTTACCAAAATGGGTTAGAGTCGCATTCAAAAGAATAAATAAGTGATACGTGGATTTTCATTATTTCATATAGAATTTTTTTTGTTGGGATACAGATATTTTAAATACAAGACCCACGTATTACGAAAATGGATTCCTATAAATGGATCAAGTACCAAACCCCCTTTCACTTTATCTTTTTTCAGTATGTGAAGTGTTATTACTTCTTTTATCTAAAAGCACCAATATACTTTCAGTATTAGATTCAAATAAGTTTGAACTATAATGAGTGCTATACTTGTCATTTTAGTTGTATTTAGAATAGTCAAATGTGATAGTTGTAAAAGGATAAGTACTAGATCAAACTCGAGGATCCCCGTCTCAAGGGAAGAAAACAGTATATTTGGTATAGATTTTGATAATTGTACCTGGCATTCTAAATTGTCAAATTTGAGTTTCCACGCTAGCTACGTAAAATCGGGTTTGTAGTGCTCAGCTTTATGTAGAAGCAAAGTTAGATAATATCCAACAGTAATCAAGCTAGAATCTGTTCTTAAAAATCTTATTAAACAATTTAAAAGCTTATTCTCATTATAGTTACATGTATACAGGTTTTTATCTATTTCAAGATTTTCAAATAAATCATTTAAGCGAATTATGCATATAGAATATGCATTAACAGTTTTATTTTCAATTTCCAAGTCAACACTAGTTATGTTATAGGTAATCGGAAAATTTTTGATTATTTTATCACTGATAAAT
>NC_090732.1:67353476-67370976 GCF_036898095.1 Palaemon carinicauda
GGCCAGGTAGTGAGAAAAGTGAAGAAGAGCGGAATGAGTTTTGGAATGAATTAACTAGGTGTGTAGAAGGACTGGGTAGAAGGAATTATGTAGTTGTTATGGGTGACTTAAATGCTAGAGTGGGTGCTGGAGAGGTAGAAGGTGTCATTGGGAAGTATGGCGTACCAGGTGAAAATGAGAGTGGTGAGAGACTGGTAGATATGTGTGTTGAACAAGAGATGGTAATAAGTGCTAGCTTTTTTAAGAAGAAAGATAAAAATAAGTATACATGGGTAAGAGTGGCGAATGGAAGAGTAGTAGAAAGGGCATTAATGGATTATGTGTTGATAACTAAAAGAATGTTTGGAAGATTGAAAGACGTGCACGTGTTTAGGGGTATGGCTAACAGTATGTCTGATCATTTTTTGGTGGAAGGAAAATTAGTTGTAGCAAAAGAGTGGGGGAATAGAGTAGGTGGATGTAAAAGGGAGCTAGTGAGGGTTGAAGAGCTAATAAAACCTGGGGTAAAAAGTAAATATCAGGAAAGGTTGAAAATGGCATATGACGAGGTGAGAGTAAGAGAAACTGGTAATTTAGAGGAGGAGTGGAAGTTAGCAAAAGAAAATTTTGTTGGGATTGCAATTGATGTATGTGGCAAGAAGGTTGTTGGAGGCAGCATGAGGAAGGGCAGTGAATGGTGGAATGAAGGAGTGAAGGTAAAAGTGGAAGAGAAAAAGAGGGCTTTTGAAGAATGGCTGCAGAGTAATAGTATAGAGAAGTATGAAAAATATAGAGAGAAAAAGGTGGAAGTAAAGCGCAAGGTACGTGAGGCAAAGAGGGCAGCTGACCTGAGGTGGGGTCAGGGACTGGGTCAGTCATATGAAGAGAATAAGAAGAAGTTTTGGAAAGAAGTGAAGAGAGTAAGAAAGGCCGGCACAAGAATTGAAGAGACAGTGAAAGATGGAAATGGAAGGTTGTTAAAAGGAGAGGAGGCAAGGAAAAGGTGGGCAGAATATTTTGAAAGTTTGCTGAATGTTGAGGATGATAGGGAGGCAGATATAATTGCTGTTCCAGGTGTTGAGGTGCCAGTGATGGGAGATGAGAATGAAAGAGAGATTACAATAGAGGAAGTGAGGAGAGCACTAGATGAAACGAGAGTAGGAAAAGCATCTGGTATGGATGGTGTGAAAGCTGAGATGTTGAAGGAAGGGGGTGTGACTGTAATTGAATGGTTGGTGAGATTGTTTAATGTGTGTTTTGTGTTGTCAATGGTACCAGTAGATTGGGTCTGTGCATGTATTGTACCACTATATAAGCGTAAGGGAGATGTGCATGAGTTTTGTAATTCAAGAGGTATTAGTTTGTTGAGTGTAGTTGGAAAAGTGTATGGTAGAGTACTGATTAATAGGATTAAGGATAAAACAGAGAATGCAATCTTGGAAGTACAGGGTGGTTTTAGAAGAGGTAGGGGTTGTATGAATCAGATTTTTACAGTTAGGCAGATATGCGAGAAATATTTAGCAAAAGGTAAGGAGGTGTATGTTGCGTTTATGGATCTGGAGAAAGCATATGATAGAGTTGATAGGGAAGCAATGTGGAATGTGATGAGGTTATATGGAGTTGGTGGAAGGTTGTTGCAAGCAGTGAAAAGTTTCTACAAAGGTAGTAAAGCATGTGTTAGAATAGGAAATGAAGTGAGCGATTGGTTTCCGGTGAGAGTGGGGCTGAGACAGGGATGTGTGATGTCGCCGTGGTTGTTTAACTTGTATGTTGATGGAGTGGTGAGAGAGGTGAATGCTCGAGTGCTTGGACGAGGATTAAAACTGGTAGACGAGAATGATCATGAATGGGAGGTAAATCAGTTGTTGTTTGCGGATGATACTGTACTGGTAGCAGACACAGAAGAGAAGCTTGACCGACTAGTGACAGAATTTGGAAGGGTGTGTGAGAGAAGGAAGTTGAGAGTTAATGTGGGTAAGAGTAAGGTTATGAGATGTACGAGAAGGGAAGGTGGTGCAAGGTTGAATGTCAGGTTGAATGGAGAGTTACTTGAGGAGGTGGATCAGTTTAAGTACTTGGGGTCTGTTGTTGCAGCAAATGGTGGAGTGGAAGCAGATGTACGTCAGAGAGTGAATGAAGGTTGCAAAGTGTTGGGGGCAGTTAAGGGAGTAGTAAAAAATAGAGGGTTGGGCATGAATGTAAAGAGAGTTCTATATGAGAAAGTGATTGTACCAACTGTGATGTATGGATCGGAGTTGTGGGGAATGAAAGTGATGGAGAGACAGAATTTGAATGTGTTTGAGATGAAGTGTCTGAGGAGTATGGCTGGTGTATCTCGAGTAGATAGGGTCAGGAACGAGGTGGTGAGGGTGAGAACGGGTGTAAGAAATGAGTTAGCGGCTAGAGTGGATATGAATGTGTTGAGGTGGTTTGGCCATGTTGAGAGAATGGAGAATGGCTGTCTGCTAAAGAAGGTGATGAATGCAAGAGTTGATGGGAGAAGTACAAGAGGAAGGCCAAGGTTTGGGTGGATGGATGGTGTGAAGAAAGCTCTGGGTGATAGGAGGATAGATGTGAGAGAGGCAAGAGAGCGTGCTAGAAATAGGAATGAATGGCGAGCGATTGTGACGCAGTTCCGGTAGGCCCTGCTGCTTCCTCCGGTGCCTTAGATGACCGCGGAGGTAGCAGCAGTAGGGGACTCAGCAGTATGAAGCTTCATCTGTGGTGGAAATGTGGGAGGTTGGGCTGTGGCACCCTAGCAGTACCAGCTGAACTCGCCTGAGTCCCTGGTTAGGCTGGAGGAACATAGAGAGTAGAGGTCCCCATTTTTGTTTTGTTGATGTCGGCTACCCCCCAAAATTGGGGGAAGTGCCTTTGGTATATGTATATATATATATATATATATATATATATATATATATATATATATATATATATATATATATATATATATATATATATTCATACATATATATATATATATATATATATATATATATATATATATATATATATATATATATATATATATATATATATATATATATATATATATATATATATATATATATATATATATATATATATATATATATATATATATATATATACATATATGACCATTTCTTTTGAATATATAAAAGCACATCGCGTAATTATGGTACATATCTAATAAGAAAAAAATTACGTCAATCTTCATATCATTTACAAACTGATTCAATGTTTCAATGTCGTTCGAACTGAAAAGATGCTTGGAGAATGTTTTACAAGAAAACTGCCATCTTTTATCATTATTATACTGAATTGGAAGACATTGTTGAATATTTAAGTCAAAATGATTTAAAATCTTTATTATTATAACATCCACCAGTTAGAAATTTATTTTCATCTTTTTTACCATGATAAACCCAATTTATTTTTAGAGATCGGTTCATTAAACGATTCATCACATTTCTTCTATACTGGGTTTGATGTGAAATTGCTGTATTGTATATTTTTATTTTGAATGCTCCCTATGATCCAATAATATTTAGACATAATGATATTTTTAAATTAAAAAATGCAAATATTAATCAAGACATTATCTAGAAAAAACTATAACGATCGATGTCTAACCTACTTATACTATTAATGAAGTCAAATCTACAATACGTAAAAAGGAAGGTATACCTGAAATCAACAGCGTCTCATATTTGCAGGAAAACAGGTTGAAGATGACAAATTGTTACCAGATTACAATATCAAAAAAGAATCTACATTACATTTAGTGCTACGGTTAGGAGTGGGTAATCCAAAAACGTCAATTATAATTACCTAGAAAAATTCATATATTTTTTTCTGTAAACATTGTTTGTATTTGAAAATTCATATGATATATATATATATATATATATATATATATATATATATATATATATATATATATATATATATATATATATATATATATATATATATATATATATATATATATATATATATATATATATATATATATATATATATATATATATATGTCTTACTTATAACTGTAATCGAACAGTTTAACATGTTTTTTCAAAAAGGCCCATAAAAGAAACACGGGAAATATGAATAAATCACACTATATTTCGGTCAATAAACATCGACCCTCTTCAGGATGTAAAGTAAAAATGAGGAATACAGTGGAGAGTGACGGTTTATATACGAAAGCAAAAAGGTGTGTTCAATTGTTCTATAGTTGTTATAATTGCTGGAAGGATTAGCCAAATTTAATTACATCCAGGTGTGTCTTCTTATTGTTGAGCCGCTCGGAGGAAGTCTTGACCTCCGATGCATATCTGGTGGTCAGTCTCCATGGATTATCTTCTTAATGATAGGGTTGAGAAGAGTATTGTCCACTGTGTCAGCTTTCCATTGGCCCCCAGATATTCCCTTACGTCCAATCGTCTCACGTAAAGGGTCATTTATATATAATATATCAAAATGGTTAGCAGACTTGCTGTCTCCCTTTCTAGGGAGCTTTTCTTCAGCTCATATTAAGCATGCAGAAGACTTCATCCAGAAATTCAATAGATTAAATATCCCGGTAAACAATGTAAAACTCTTGAGTCTTGACATAGAATCCCTGTTTACAAAGGTCTCGATCAACGATGTACTAGGTTTCTTGAGGGAAAAATTAATCCCTTATGAAGATCACTTCCCCCTCGGTATTGAAAAAACAATTAAGTTAATTAAACTAAGGTGTCAAATAACGTTTTCTCTTTCAATGGAAAATATTTACAAACAGAAATTTGGTTGTAGTATGGGCAGCCCGTTATCTCCAATTTTAGCCAACCTATACATGGAATACTTTGAAACAGAAATTTTAACAACAATTAAACTTACGAACATGGTTTGGCAACGCTATGCTGATGACATTTTCACATATTGGGATGATAGCTGGGGAGATTTCAATATATTTTTCAATAATCTAAATTCCCTAGTCCCTAGCATAAAATTTAAAACTGAATGGGAAAAAGATGGAAAATTAGCTTTTTTGGACATACTAATTATAAGGGAATCGACGGGGTATAATTTCACTGTGTATAGAAAACCAACTTTCTCTATTTCCTACATTCATTTCTTTAGTTATCACGACATTTCTGTAAAAATTGGAGTAGCTTGCAATCTATTTCTTAGAGGTTTGAGAATCTGTTCCCCAGCCTACCTAAATAAAGAACTTGAAATCATTCGTAAACAACTCGCCCAGCTATTCTACCCGACACGGTATATTATAAAGATCATGATGTTACTAACCAAAGAGATTTAAAAAATAAGATAAAACTCCCATATATAGAAGGTATTAAAAATATAACAAATCATATCAAAACTGAGAAGCCCTTTGTTTTTTCATATCCAAAGACCATAGGAAGCGCCCTTATTAATGTTTATCAAAATAAAAGAGATATAGAATCCGGCGTTTATAAAGTACCATGTGGGGATTGTGAAAAAGTCTACGTTGGGCAAACGGGCCGTTCGCTATCTCAAAGATTATCCGAACACAAAAGATCTGTTAGATTTGGCTATGAAAACTCGGGGATTTTCGTTCACCTTAGGGATTTAGGGCATCAGATTAACTGGAGTGAGTCGTCTTTGCTTTTTAAGAGTACCTGTCCGTACAGAAGGAAAATCCTGGAATCAGCCATCATAAATCAATCAAACACAATGAATCTATCTGGGGGCCAATGGAAAGCTGACACAGTGGACAATACTCTTCTCAACCCTATCATTAAGAAGATAATCCACGGAGACCGACCACCAGACATGCATCGGAGGTCAAGACTTCCTCCGAGCGGCTCAACAATAAGAAGACGCACCTGGATGTAATTAAATTTGGCTAATCCTTCCAGCAATTATAACAACTATAGAACAATTGAACACACCCTTTTGCTTTCGTATATAAACCGTCACTCTCCACTGTATTCCTCATTTTTACTTTACATCCTGAAGAGGGTCGATGTTTATTGACCGAAATATAGTGTGATTTATTCATATTTCCTGTGTTTCTTTTATGGGCCTTTTGAAAAAAAAAACACACACACACACACACACACATATATATATATATATATATATATATATATATATATATATATATATATATATATATGTATATATATATATATATATATATATATATATATATATATATATATGTGTGTGTATAAATGCGTGTGTACATATATATATATATATATATATATATATATATATATATATATATATATATATACACACACACACACACATATATATATATATATATATATATATATATATATATATGTATATATGTGTGTGTGTGTGTGCGTATATATATATATATATATATATATATATATATATATATACATATATATATATATATATATATATATATATATATATATATATATATATATATATATATATATATATATATATATATATATATATATATATATATATATATATATATATTATACATATATACAGTATATAAACTGATGAAAAATAGTGTAGTGTTGGGAGAAGACGCAGGAAACCGCCGTGGTTTTTTAAAACCTGTTACATAGCTAGGCAACACCTGCAGTGGTTGGAGGCTTCTCGCTCATCCAATGTGGCCACCATCATACGATAACTTACATTTCAATTTGCCAAGGGAACCTCTTACCCCTAATCTCTCAGCTAGTCACGATTAGACTTCGGCTCCGCCGGGTTCGGCTAGCGGCGAGGCAAACTGAAATGAAAGGTATCATTTGCAGGTGGCCACATTGGAGGCGCTAGGAGCCTCCAACCGCTGCAGTTGCCGCCAATGTATGTAAAATGTTTTAAAAAACCACAGCTGTTTCAAGCTTCTTCTCCCAAGATTACACCATTTTTCATCAGTTTCTGAAATGCCCCCATTTATTTGTTAGTTTCCGGCCATGCCTAATCAACAATTATTTGTTGAGGTGCTTCGGAGAGCAAAAATAAGTTTAATAAATGGAAGATACGGCTATCAACTACAAATGGATGGTAATAAAATAGTGAGTAGACCTCTCCCTTTTAATGCTTTGCACCTATTTAATCACCTATATATATATATATATATATATATATATATATATATATATATATATATATATATATATATATATATATATATATATATATATTTACACACACACACACACACACACATATATATATATATATATATATATATATATATATATATATATATATATATAACCCAAATAAAATCTAAAATATGAAGTAGAAAAATCTCAAATGTAAAAGAGAATCGTGTGTACCTCGACACAATAAATCGTAAACAAATACTAGATCATTCTGGCATAAAAGAGACTGATTTTTCGTGAACTTTATTCAATTTGAAGTAATTATAATGGCTGGTAATGGAGAGATTGAAGCTGTTCGACGTTTGTTTCGTGAGCCTTAATTCAAAAAGGCTGTTGCCAACAAAGAATCTAAAAACTTGTTTCATATGTAGATATTCATAAAATTTGCCATTGTACACACGAGACTGGCAATATTGATTGTAAAATCATATTATTCTCCTTTCTCTGATTATTGAAATCGCCAATCTTGTATAATCTATTGTTCAGCTTAAAACGAACATTTTCAATCAGAAGTAATTTTCTACCCAAACACCATCGTGTAATGTGTGTGAGGAAGCCTATCTTCCACTGCTGAGAGTGAGGAGGCAGGATAGGTGTAGTGGTTCCCGTTTGGCCACGCAATATTTTGTCGCTGGTTTGCCGCCAAATATCATGCCTTTTCCTCGATGCTCATTACGTGCGGTATGGCCGAAGCCTTAGGACCCTTTCACACTATGCGATTTAAATCCACCTCCTCCAGCAGAGCGGCACCGCACTTACAAGTTGACTGATAACCCTGATGAAGCCTTTCACATTATAGGGGCAATAAATTTTTGTCATGTTCAATATGCGTTTTCACAACAGGCGATCTTTTCCCGCCTTTAAAAATAGTTAGCATTAGTTAGTTAATGCTTTTCTTTGTGAAAACATTATCAGCTGTAAGGATATGGATCATGATATTGATATAGAATTTCTTATTTCTTTGGTTGAAACCATACCAGTTTTATGGGATAAAAGTTAGGAGGGCTGTAAAAGTCGTAACTTAGTTGCATCCTCTTGGAGAGAATTGTGCTGTAATTTAAATGACGGATTTAAAAATGGATATGGTGAGTTTATAATGTTTTATTCCTTTTTGATTTCTCAAGGGATTTTTATTAAAAAAAGGCGCCAACTACCTGCTACAATTTTAAGAATACTACGTACACAAGTGCATAGATCTAGTTATAAGGGCACTTACTACTTGATGGGAGATAGCTCATTTACTATATCACTGTTATATTTTAGTGTATTGCTAACTCATAGCCCCTATTTCACTCACAAAATAATCAGCAAACGTGTTTCTGATGTCATTTTCTGCTGGTCCATCCCGTGCATTTATAGGATGTTCAAGCTCTTCTCATCAATTTATCGTTAAAGTGTTATAAAAAATAACGCCATCACGCCATTTACAAAATTAAGGGGAATACAGCAAGCTTTGACGATGTTGGTAACAAGATGGAGTGATAAATTAAGGGGTCAATGGAATTTCCTCCATTTGTTACCTAAAATTCCAAATGCGCATTCAACATACCTTCTTCCTCTACTTAAACGGTAATTGAATATTCTCTTTTTTACACTTAATTGTCGTTCTCCATATGGCCCATTAAGTTTCCCTCCTCTAAAAAGGACATATGTCACACAAGGTTCCTGAGAACCGGGCAATGGTTTTGGCTGGGGTAGAGGAAAGAGATTTTGGTCAACATATCTCCAGAAAGATGTAATTTTAAAAGTGATCGAAGAACAATCTTTCCCATGTGCTCCAATGTCTACAAAATTGAACTTATATTCTGAATCTGCAACAGCCATCAAATTGATAGAAAAGTAGACTTTGTAGTTATAAATCATAGAATCACTGTCTGGAGGTTTTATGATCCTTATGTGTTTTTGTATCTACTGCATCAATGCAATTTGGAAAATTTGCTTTCTTCTCGAATCCTGCTGCAGTTTTTTTCCATATTCAATGATCAACTCCGCTTCTTGAAGAAAATTGCAAATCAGAGAGAAACAGAAATAAAGTATCTTGGTTGAGGAGAGATAAAACAATAGAACTGATATTGAGCATCCTGGCCAATCACCTACAGTAAAGGAAAAAAACCTTTTCCCAACTGATATGGATAAAACAAGAAGACAAAAGGTTGATGATACCGAATAACGAATAATCAAAGCACTAGAAACTATAGAATATCATCACCTTCCTTTTTTTTGAAAGGTATCATTCCTGCACTAGATCAATTAAGTCAAGAAAAAACTCACCAATTTTAAATAGGTGTTTTGAATTTACTACAAAACATACAAATTCTCGAGCTTTTTCACAACCTTTCCATTCATACCCTCAATACATGCAAAACCCCCTTGCTTATGATGTCAAGAAAACCACAAGATACCCTGTAGCACCACCTACTTCCCCTGTCGGACCAAGCTTCTATGCCAGGACAGATACACATGCAAACGCTGAAGATATCAGCTGGAATTGAAAATATGTAGATAACCAGACAACAGCTTCAAATTCACAGATGTCAGACATATCAGATAATTATTGTATTGATTTTTCAATAACATCATAATTATACAAAAATAATGGTTCATTAATCCTATTATTCCAATGATATTTTGCATGTCCTATTTTGTTACCTTTAGATATATATATATATATATATATATATATATATATATATATATATATATATATATATATATATATATATATATATATATATATATATATATATATATATATATATATATATATATATATATATATGCATATATATAATATATATATATATATATATATATATATATATATATATATATATATATATATATATATATATATATATATATATATATATATATATATATATATATATATATATATATATATATATATATATATATATATATACATATATATATATATATATATATATATATATCTATATATATATATATATATACACATATATATATATATATATATATATATATATATATATATATATATATATATATATATATATATATATATATATATAAATATATATATATATATATATATATATATATATATATATATATATATATATATATACACATTATATATATATATATATATATATATATATATATATATATATATATATATATATATATATATATATATATATATATATATATATATATATATATATATATATATATATATATACTGAATTACGGAATCTGCGGAGCTCCAACTCAACTGCGTTATTTTACCTAAGTCTGATACACACGAGAATACCTACAAGCTCTGCGAATGATACGCAACTCCCCGACGTTATTATATATAAACACTGAATATCTGAAGGTCTCTTTATGTTACACTCAAAATAAAACTGGGTGATTACTTTACTTTTAACAGGAACTATTCGAAAACCAACCTCTTACTTCGTTTCTAAGTCAGGGGTATGAGCAAGTTACTGAATCAATTATTGGTGATTAAAATAATATACACTTTACAAAAATATATATTGTATAAAGAGAAAAATTTAGAAAAATACAAATTACCAAAAAATAACTCACTGAAAATTTAAATCTGAACTGGACCTTAGACTTATGACAAAAAGACACTTCAAGAATTTTACAATTAATTCATGAAAATATTTAATTTTGACACTTTAACAGTATAGTGTATAAACATTAATTATACTTACATATACGCAACTGTTACTCTTGCGTCCTTTGTGCTCATACAAGGTAACAAAATGGTTAAGAAGAAATAAATGCACTTCACTCTTTAAACTAATCGCAAAAGTTCGGGTATAAGAAAACGATTTTTCAGTATAAAGTTTACTCACAAATTCTCTTTACTACTTTCAAAATAAAAAAATTACCAAATGTTCTAACAAACACTATACACCATATACGTTTGAGAGAAAACACTATCCATGTTTCAGAAGAAACAATTTGACTGAAGAGGAGCTGATGAGAGGATTGCCGTACGTTGGCTTTTTCAAATTGTAAGGCTGGACCACTCTTTCCTATGCATAGGAAGGCCATATATATATATATATATATATATATATATATATATATATATATATATATATATATATATATATATATATATATATATATATATATATATATCATCCTAATTCATTCTGGAATCTTCCACTTCAGCATTCTCGAAGCGTGGGGGCATAGCAATCACGACGTCAATGTTGCCAACTTGGCAATTTGAAGTATGGTTCTATCGTCTCCTGATGAGTTAGCCCTCTCAGCTAGCTCCGCCCACCTCCTGTCATAACATTTAAAAAAAAAAAGAGTAAGTTTAGTTTAGAACCTTCATGCAACTTCCAACCACGTGGAAACACAATGCAGTACCTAGTGTGTGTTATAAAGCATTCCTTTTAACAAGATTACATAACACTTCATAACAAAACTACATGAAATGAAAATTTTATTCTACAATATGATGTAAAATTACCTATACAGAACTGAATGAAAATATAAATATATGAATGACACAGCCTTATGTAATTTACATACATTTACATAATCCTATATGAGTAGAACTCTCCTTGCATCTCTTAAATACACAAATGAATTATGTGAATAAAATAACCTACTCTTATGTAGACCAGGTTCATAAGAGAGCTCCTCCCCCCAAAAAAATTGTATTCTGGGCCTGAATCCACAGATTCAGCCCAAAATGAATAGTTAATATGGCCTTTATCTTGTCGAAGGATTCCTTGCACTCGCTGGTCCATACAAATATTTTTGGGGGTCTAGTCAAATCTGTTAAGGGTGCGCCTACTGCCAAAAAATTTGGGCAAAACAAATGTAGAATTGTGCCATTCCTAAAAAACTATTGTAATTGATTCCTCGTTGTAGGGGTGAAGCTTTCCTTATTCCTTCGACTTTAGTGGCTCCCGGGAGATTTTCCCTCTACCAACTTCGGATCTTAAGTACTAAACTGTTGCCTTTCCAAAATTGCTCTTCCTAGGTTAATCGTCAGATGTGCTCCCTGCAGCTTTTGAAATACCTTCTCCAGGATTCGGAGATGTTCTTCCCTGGTCGATGAATATATCACAATATCTTCGAGTCAATCCAAGAAGGTTATCCATACCTCATTGAAAGGTAGTTGGTGCGTTAATTAGACCAAATGGCATGACTGTGGATTGAAATAATCCAAACTGGGTTATAAAAGCTGATAATAGTTTTGTATTGTTGTCCAAAGGAATCTGATAATAGCCTTTTAACGAGTCGATCATGGAGACAAACCATGCATGTCTAAAGTTGTGGAGTAGTTGGTCTATAAGTGGCAATGGATAATTGTCTGGCACACTGATTGAATTCAACTTTCGATAGTCCATACACATCCTGAAAGATCCGTCAGGTTTTTTCACTACCAAGCATGGAGAACTGTAAGGGCTAAGCTTTGTTCAGCTAATCTGATTTGCAACAAATAGTTCACTTCTTTTCTCATGACTTCTCGGTGATAAGCGACAGTCGATAAGCGCATTGTTTGAATGGTCTTTTCGTGGTGTTAAGGTGTATCTCATACCTTGTCCAATTGGTTTGTTTTGAGACGTCTGAGACGATTTCAGGGAAACTTTTAATCAATTGACTTAATTTGTCTTGCTGCTCCTTGTTAAAATGAGGTAATTTCTCTCCTAAGTTCTCAATGTTGTACAAATTATTCACTTTGATTACATGCCCTACTTCATATCTGTCGTCGTCTTCCTTGGATGGAATGGTTTGTTCCCTACATACCTGTGAAGCTTCGGTCTCATTTTTGCTTAAGTATGGTTTCAATAAGTTAATTCCTTTGGCTTTTCCTTCTTCCTGGCGTTTCAATAATGTAGGTCAGGTCACTGATTTTCATCAAAATCCAGATTGGTCCTTAGAACTTGTTGGCAAGTGGAATCTACTTATTGGTAAGAAAACCAACACGTGTTGTCCTACAGCAAACTGTCTGTTTTTAATTTTCATATGAAACCTTTTCTTCATTTTTCCTTGGCTCGTTTTCAGCTTTTCTAGGAAAAATGTTCGTATCTCGCCAATCCTTTTCCTCAAGTTTTTTACATATCCTCCATTCATTTCCTCTCGATCTTTCCATTTTTATGCCATCCTTTTATTCAATCCTCTTACTTCTCGCCCAAACACCATTTCATTCGGGCTACATACCATTCTTTCTTGATAAGCATTGCGTGCACCAAATAACATTAAAGGTACTCTAATGTCCCATTCATTTTCTGATTTGTTTCATTATTTTGTTAACATACTCTTTAGGGTTTGATCAAACAGCTCTAATGCACCTTGGGTCTCCGGGTGATAGGCATTAGACAGTTGTTGTCTTACATCCAACAGTTTCATCCCGTTCTCAAACAATTTAGATGTGAAATTTGTTCCTCTGTCACTATGAATGATTTCCGGAATACCAAACTTGCTAAGAAAGTGTAGTAACTTCTCAGCGACTAATTTGGCAATGATGTTCCTGACAGGTATTGCTTCAGGGTATCTTGTCACTGGATATATCAAAATTAACATATATTCGTTGGCATTTCTTCGTTTTCGGTAATGGGCACACAATGTTGATCATTGCCTTGCTGAAGGGTTCTCCTCATGTTTCAATTGGGTTTTATCGGAGCCTTCTTGATGTACTCATTAGACTTTCCAGCCATCTGGTAAACGTGTCAAGCATGGCAAAACTGGCTCACATCCTTATGCATACGAGCCCAAAAAAAAGGTTCTCCTAATCTTCTCCATCATCTTTCTTATTCTCATGTGTCCCGTCTCATCAGCACAAACGCCGTTCCACCAACCTCATTTCCCAGTAGGACTTCTACTCCTTCGACAGCCAATGAATCATTTACCTCAAAATCAAAATGATCTGTTACCAACTTGCATGACAGTTTCAAATGACAAATAAGGGTAACCTCCTCTCCTCAAATACCCTTCAAAATGATAAAGTCTTCTGTGAGAGACTGTTCCACAATTGGGTGTATGCCTCACATCACCACATTATGATTATACCTCATGTCTCACATTACCTTGACTGCGATCTGCTTGCTCCCATCCAAAGCGGTTAACATACAGTTTGGGGTTGTCCTATTGGTCGCGAAGATATTAGCTAGTTTATTTTCCTTGTCTACCTTTCCCGTTGGATTCTCCGTATTCGTAATTTGTGGAGTTGAATTACCTTTAACCATTTGGGCAACTGCTTTCGATCGGTTCCACCAATATTCCTTGCTGATTTGACCTTTTTCGCACACTTCTAACAGACAATATCACTCTTCTGCACATCTTACACAACACCTGAACGAAGAAAATTCAACAATTGTTGTTGTTGTACCATCACATTCTGCGTTTGAATATTACCAGTTGTACTTCCACTGTAACTATTGAACTTGTTCCCATAGTTATTACTGAACTCATTTCCATGGTTCGGGGAATACTTGACACTCAGTCGGAACGACAGTTGATACTTCATAACCGAGGGGTGTTTACGACTGATAATACTATAATCTTCACTTAGCAAAGCAGCTCTATCAAGTTTCTTTATCTCTCTCTCTCTCTCTCTCTCTCTCTCTCTCTCTCTCTCTCTCTCTCTCTCTCTCTCTCTCTCTCTCTCTTAAGTATGTTCGAATATGTTCGGAAATTCCTCTTAAATATTGTTCCAGCATTTTCAGTTCTAAGTCAGCCATCTTACTCACTCATTTTGGCAGCCTCTCTCTATCTCTTAAAACATACACATCCTGAAAGATCCGTCAGGTTTTTTCACTACCAAGCATGGAGAACTGTAAGGGCTAAGCTTTGTTCAGCTAATCTGATTTGCAACAAATAGTCCACTTCTTTTCTCATGACTTCTCGGTGATATAGCGACAGTCGATAAGCGCATTGTTTGAATGGTCTTTTCGTGGTGTTAAGGTGTATCTCATACCTCGTCCAATTGGTTTGTTTTGAGACGTCTGAGACGATTTCAGGGAAACTTTTAATCAATTGACTTAATTTGTCTTGCTGCTCCTTGTTAAAATGAGGTAATTTCTCTCCTAAGTTCTCAATGTTGTACAAATTATTCACTTTGATTACAGGCCCTACTTCATATCTGTCGTCGTCTTCCTTGGATGGAATGGTTTGTTCCCTACATACCTGTGAAGCTTCGGTCTCATTTTTGCTTAAGTATGGTTTCAATAAGTTAATTCCTTTGGCTTTTCCTTCTTCCTGGCGTTTCAATAATGTAGGTCAGGTCACTGATTTTCACCAAAATCCAGATTGGTCCTTAGAACTTGTTGGCAAGTGGAATCTGCTTATTGGTAAGAAAACCAACACGTGTTGTCCTACAGCAAACTGTCTGTTTTTAATTTTCATATGAAACCTTTTCTTCATTTTTCCTTGGCTCGTTTTCAGCTTTTCTAGGAAAAATGTTCGTATCTCGCCAATCCTTTTCCTCAATTTTTTTACATATCCTCCATTCATTTCCTCTCGATCTTTCCATTTTTATGCCATCCTTTTATTCAATCCTCTTACTTCACGCCCAAACACCATTTCATTCGGGCTACATACCATTCTTTCTTGATAAGCAATGTGTACACCAAATAACATTAAAGGTACTCTAATGTCCCATTCATTTTCTGATTTGTTTCATTACTTTGTTAACATACTCTTTAGGGTTTGATGAAACAGCTCTAATGCACCTTGGGTCTCTGGGTGATAGGCATTAGACAGTTGTTGTCTTACATCCAACAGTTTCATCCCGTTCTCAAACAATTTAGATGTGAAATTTGTTCCTCTGTCACTATGAATGATTTCCGGAATACCAAACTTGCTAAGAAAGTGTAGTAACTTCTCAGCGACTAATTTGGCAATGATGTTCCTGAAAGGTATTGCTTCAAGGTATCTTGTCACTGGATATATCAAAATTAACATATATTCGTGGCGTTTCTTCGTTTTCGGTAATGGGCACACAATGTTGATCATTGCCTTGCTGAAGGGTTCTCCTCATGCTTCAATTGGGTTTTATTGGAGCCTTCTTGATGTACTCATTAGACTTTCCAGCCATCTGGTAAACGTGACAAGCATGGCAAAACTGGCTCACATCCTTATGCATACGAGCCCAAAAAAAGGGTTCTCCTAATCTTCTCCATCATCTTTCTTATTCTCACGTCTCATCGGCACAAACGCCTCTCTACCAACCTCATTTCCTAGTAGGACTTCTACTCCTTCGACAGCCAATGAATCATTTACTTCAAAATCAAAATGATCTGTCACCAACTTGCATGACAGTTTCAAATGACAAATAAGGGTAACCTCCTCTCCTCAAATACCCTTTCAAAATGATAAAATCTTCTGTGAGAGACTGTTCCACAATTGGGTGTATGCCTCACATCATCACATTATGATTATACCTCATGTCCCACATTACCTTGACTGCGATCTGCTTGCTCCCATCCAAAGCGGTTAACATACAGTTTGGGGTTGTCCTATTGGTCGCGAAGATATTAGCTAGTTTATTTTCCTTGTCTGCCTTTCCCGTTGGATTCTCCGTATTCGTAATTTGTGGAGTTGAATTACCTTTAACCATTTGGGCAACTGCTTTCGATCGGTTCCACCAATATTCCTTGCTGATTTGGCCTTTTTCGCACACTTCTCACAGACAATATCATTCTTCTGCACATCTTACACAATACCTGAACGAAGAAAATTCAACAATTGTTGTTGTTGTACCATCACATTCTGCGTTTGAATATTACCAGTTGTACTTCCACTGTAACTATTGAACTTGTTCCCATAGTTATTACTGAACTCATTTCCATGGTTCGGGGAATACTTGACACTCAGTCAGAAGGACAGTTGATACTTCATAACCGAGGGGTGTTTACGACTGATAATACTATAATCTTCACTGAGTAAAGCGGCTCTATCAAGTTTCTTCATCTCTCTCTCTCTCTCTCAAGTATGTTCGAATATGTTCGGAAATTCCTCTTAAATATTGTTCCAGCATTATCAGTTCTAAGTCAGCCATCTTACTCACTCATTTTGGCAGCCTCTCTCTATCTCTCAAAACATCAACGTACCTTATAAGCGTAATCCAGGAAAGAAATTTTCTCATCCTTCTGTAAACTTGGAATCTTTCATTATAATATCAAAGGGTCGTCTGATACACTTATAGAACTCTCCTCTTAATTTCTTGATAATCCATCCTCTGGTCCTGAGACAAGGCAAGATATGCACTGCACCCTTTTCCTATAAAGACATTCTGCAATAACACAGGCCATTTATCTTCTGGTCATTCCATCGTCGACACGACTGTTTTAGAATGATCAAAGAACTCATTGGGAGCTTCTTCCATGAAATTCGGGATCAACCTCTGTGCCTTCGCCATATCAATCACGGGA
>NC_090732.1:67375976-67410976 GCF_036898095.1 Palaemon carinicauda
TTCTAAGACTTTTCGAATATTATTATTATGTTCTTCGGCCGTTTTCCCTGTAATTATGATATCGTCTAAATAAACCAGAACACTACGGCCAATTAAAGGAGACAAAACTACCATCATTACTCTAGAGAAATGACTTGGAGCATTTACTGTCTACCTGAATGGGTATTTGAAAGTATCCAGATTTTAAATCAATAGTTGTAAAATATTTACTATCATGTACCTTCACAAGTGATTCTTCGATCTAGGGCAATGGAAATGCATTATCCTTAGTGACTGCATTCAACTTCCTATAATCAACACACAATCTTACCGAGCCATCCTTTTTCCCAAGAGCTAGAATTGGAAAAGCCCAGTGGGATTCGCTCTCCTCGATTATCCCTTGTTCCCCTAATTTATTAATTTCCCTTTGTATCTCTTCCTGGAAATGAATGGGTAACTTATAAAGCCTTGACCTAATCGGGTCCGCCTGCCCAGTTTCAATGCTAAATGGAAATCAATCAATTCTCCCTGTTGAAAATGTCTCTAACAACAGGTTGATATTCTGACGGACAAGTTTTCATGCTTGCATAATCAAATTCTGAGTGTGTTCATCTGTGCGGGCTGGAGTTGTGGCTCTCAACATCTCATTAATAGCAATTTCACATAACTCTAATTCACACACAGAATCACTTCCCAACATAACTCTTTTATATGACAAATTAACTATCGTTATATCAGCTCTGTTTTCTTTTATTTCCGATAATCCCTCTAAAATCATATGTGACCCATTGTCATGGGGTTCAACAACTACCTTGGTTCATTCCAGAATAGGGGGCCACGGGGTCACTGATATGCTCATAGGTGTCTGGGGAAACAACACTTCTCCTCTCTTAGGTACAGCTGTTACCATACTTAAATGTCTCTCCGAGCCCGCACAAGCACTTATTCTTTCATGACTTTCTATCAGCAAAATATACTCTCCTGCCTTTACTGTTATTGTATCTTTTCCCTCAAAAATGCATATTTGATTACATGAAATGAAATCTATTCCTAAGATAGCCTCAATTCCCAAGGTGGGCAAGAAAAAAAAATCATGTGTAAACTTCAAAGATCCCACCTTAAAGTTGACGATCTTTGTATGGTTTATGCGTAGATTATTTCCTCCTGGCGTGTTGAGGACGGTGAATGCCGCTGACTGTAGTGGGTTTGAGGAGAATCTCTTTTCAATCAGTGAAACGCTGGATCCTGTGTCAGTCAACGCTCAAATGGATTTATATGGCAGGTCAATCCTAACTGCTAATATTCCTAGCCGGCCATTACGATATATGGGGCACGGTCCAATGACCTCAGCTGCAATGGGGCTGCTCGCTAGTGCTGCGGGGGTGAGGTCGGGGGCTACTGAAGAAGGCCCCAGTGCATGCTCTAAATCCGTCATCGATGCAAGCGCTGCCTCGGCTATTGCTTCTGATATCATGCGGGGGTGCATCAAACTCCCTTGTCTCCCCCTTCCTCAGTTTCCTTTTCCTCGAATGTTGGGGGCCGGGAGGTGTGCGTGTGCCACAGCCTGCTCGGCATCGGCGTTTTTTGCTGAGCACTCTCGAGATAGATGACCGTAGGCCTGACATGTGTAACAGTGGGTGGATCCTTGGGTGGGGCACTCCAATCATCGATGCCCCTCTCCCTCATACTGCCAGCATCTTCTAACCTGCTGACTGCGTTCTCCCCTACCCTACTTTGTGGGTTGATGAGTGCCTCTCATGGCTGCCAACTTCTCGGAATCGTGCCCGTTATTCCCAGTCATTTTTTATTCTGGAAAACTGTCTAAAATGTTTTGTATCTCGCACACTACATCTGCTAACGAGCAATTGTCATCGAACAAATAACCACATAAATACGGGTTTACTGATCTGCAAATATGTTTACGGGCAATTGCTTTTTTATCACCTTCTGGGAGATTGGCACTCCTGGTAGCAAACGAATCGCAATCCCGAAACATGCGAGTTGCAAAACTAAGAACAGATTCACCTTCCTGAATTTTGTGTTTGTAATTTTCTTTTAGGTCCCCTTTTCTCGCATCAGGCAAGGCATATTTCTCAATTAAATGACTTTTTATTTCAGTATAACTTCTTAAACTGTCTTGTAACCAACACATTACCTCCATTGCAGGAACCTCTTTAAGCAATCTAATTACTTGAATAACTTTATCTCTTTCCGACTACCCATATGTGGCTTCTTCAAAGTATTTCAAAAACACTACAATCGATTGAAACCCTTCATTAGGCCACTGATCATCAAAAGGCCTAACACTTGCATGGAGTTCTAGCAACTTTCGAACTACGATTTGCGTATCTTCACTCGGCTGAGCATGTGTACTTTCACTTGTGTGCGTTTGGACTTCGTCCATGTACGTTGGATATGCTGTGGTTGTGTGCCGCTCCTCTTCTCGTTCAATCAAGAATCTGTTCATTAACTGTTCTAAATTATCCAACTTATTCTCCAATTCTTGCGTTGTAATTTCCTGTCTATATTCTTCATCGGCAATGCTATACACTGCTCCTCTTTTTCATCTCCCTCAGTAACAGTGTCTTCTACGTTAGTTCCTGCGTATCTATGCATCTTGAACTTTTATTTTACCGGCTCAAAGAGCAACTTCACTCACAGCATACACAAACAGAAGTATTTTTACACCTTCCACCAATATGTCCCGTGTTGACGGATAATGAGACATTGGAACATGGGTTTTCTTCACTTTATTGCAAAAAGGTTTGTAAGTATATCGTACACTGCTACACTCTCTCAGGTGAGAGCCTTGTCTACTTGGGCACCCATAAACCACTAAACATCCCTCGCTATCAAAATGCAATCTTGCTACAACAACATGTGGAGTTATAGGTTTAGTAGAATTCTCATGATTATAGAGTTTTTTTTTACCTTGAAGTACAACACATCGTCATACAAAAATTAGTACATTAATTACATTATGCTAGTATGTTTATTAAAGAATTTTCTATTTTATTGATGTATTTTCAATAATAATAAAAAGGACTTTTAATTGTAAAGTTGTGACTTTGAAATGTCTTGGGATAGATTGCAAATTTGCGACATTTGACAGTCATGTCATCACAAATTCAGAAAAGTGTGTTTACTTCAGCATATAAAATAATGTGGAAAAAATCCTACTTCATTTAATTAACCGATGCATCGTTTTACTTTATCAAATTATGAAAGAACATTTTATAATTTAATTTCAAGAAAGAAACGATGCAACATCAGTGAAAACTTTTATTTGGCTTCATTGTACGAAAATATTTTGGTTATGGGGGCAAAGGCAAATATCAATTGCTTTCTCTTTTACGCCAACCACTAAAAAAAGACGTGACTCTGGCACATTGGACTGTGTTTCACGGTCTACCTAAAGAAGAAGAGGAAAATCCGTTTGGTCTTTTTAGTATTTCCCTCTTTCATATTACCACAGACGAAATGGGCCACATTGACTCTCTGGGCTGTTTTGATTCCATTTCTATTCTTTCATTTAAACACTAGCTGCCCGATTCCTCTTCCGATAAACACGGGTCTCTCTCTCTCTCTCTCTCTCTCTCTCTCTCTCTCTCTCTCTCTCTCTCTCTCTCTCTCTCTCTTCAGCATAAAATAATAAGCCTTTTCTACGAGGCGTATATCACATGAAAAATAGAATATTTCCATATGTAATCGATTGTATAAGATATTTACTTGCCCGAATTATAAGGTTAGCAGCAACATTCTATAAAAAGAAATTCTATTTATCCTAGTTTAAAACAAATAAACGACCAAAGTTCTTGTGTAACATTAAACATTGCCAATAAGATTTGACCCTCAAGGTCACCGTAGTGATGCTACTAATATTAGGTTGAATAGATATATCCTTCAGGAACACCCCAAGAAACAAAATTGCGTGCGTGGACGGATAAATGTATCATTAAAGTTATTATTACTGCATAACGTTTTGAAGACTTTTATTTAGACAAGGTTATCCGTGACTACTACTACTACTGCTACTACTACTACTACTACTACTACTACTACTACTACTACTGATAATAATAATAATAATAATAGTAATAATAATGATAATAATAATAATAATAATAATAATAATAGTAATAATAATGATAATAATAATAATAATAATAATGATAATAATAATTGTTTAATGATCGTTACTGTTACTGTTAGTTTATACTGTTACTAGTATGTTTAGTTAGACCCAAAATATTTACAAGGGCTAACTTGGGATTACAAAGTTATGTAATCAGTGAAAACGTATTCTTCCTCATTAGTTTGTTTCTTTTTTATGTCTTTTGTATGCATACCTGGAGCAATAACGGTCAGTGAAATACATAATTTAAAAAAACAAATAGTTAATCTATATGATTATACTGTTACTTTAATATATTGCTTTCTGTAATGTTCGTTTGTAATATTTCCATGAGTGTAATTATTACGGTATGAAGAAATATTCCAAAGTTACATTCCTTTACAAATCTGGAGGAAGAGCTACTATTAAGGTTTACCTACATGTGGAGTATCCTGCAGTGAAATAGGTTTGGTCTTGAACATAATGATTCAGTGTTTATAAATATGATGAATATGTATATAAATACTTTAGATGAAATGGATTTGAATCTGTGATTCTTCTTTCCTTGTATGCTGCAATATGCTTAAGGTATTTCTATAAAATTTAAAAAAGAAACCACAATGCTTCTTGAACTTAAGTAATAAATTGTAAAGCTACTCCAGTGAATTGACATAGCAGAATCATTGTTCACCTTATTTTGATAAAGTAGGCTGATTAAATTAGGATAGGGTAAGAAAACTTGCTGATTATATATAGTGCTGTGGAGCGGGAATTACAATTATATTGAATGATGAAACCATTATCTTTACACTGTACATAAGTTCATTCAAACTTTTCAAGTCTCATTAAGCTTAGGTTCGTATGGAAAGGTGCGGGCATTTCCTCAGCGGCTCATCGTACTTAGTTCAAAATATTGGCGTGTGAAAAGGTGCGTGTGTTTCTTCAGCGGCTCATCGTACTTTATTCAAAATATGGGCGTATGAAAAGGTGCGGGCGTTTCCTCAGCGGCTCATCGTACTTAGTTCAAAATATGGGCTGCTAATCATTGATCAAACAATGATAGCCCACAGATTGTCCCGATAAATCATCATTCATACGCTATATAGATTTTTTTTTTTACCAAAGTAAGCAAGAAATTACTCAAAGGTCAGTGAAATACTTTTTATTTTTTATTTTCAGTGTTTAGCATTATAATAGGATGTTAATTCTGAGAATATAGACCATATTAGTTCTATATTTTACTATCTGTGTTTAACACAATCTTTCACGTTTACCTGCTTGACAGGAGTTGAAAGTAGGGGCAGTTGCCCTTTTATAATCACGCCTTGTAGTAATCATAAACAACAAGTGTTATGAATCATTGTGGTTACTCTGATAGCTGTTTTCTCCACTTTTCATTCTATAGATTCTGAATTGGTGAGAATTCCGGACAATATTACTTTTGACGGGTGAAGATGTTAAGGAACCATATAGATATCTCCTTTATACATCAGTATATCAAATTGCTCTTTTATAGTTTTAGAAATAACTCCTATGATTCTCGATGTGTAACTCAGATGACACATACATTGGTTTTCCCTTGCACGGTAAAACTTGAGATTTTACCACACACTGTAATTTTAACGGGCTGCTAAACAGCAAGAAAGAAAGACAAACAGCATACTAGGGTATGGTAAATATTAAATCAACTAACTAGCTTTGAATAATGACAGCTTCATTGTCTTCTCAATCCCATTTCTAGCTGTTTTCTAATAAGCAGTTAGATCTCAGGAAGTCAGTTCTAAACTCCAAACATTGACCATCACCTGGTTGCATTAAGTGGGCTGAAGTAAAATCCCTATCAATAGTTCAAATATGTATCATCTGTTGACTGATTTTGTATTCTTTAGCACTCGTGCTGTAAACTTTTTCGTAGATAAATTATGAGAGAGAAGGTTTTGGAATAACAGTCTACTGTGAACAGTGTTTTTCAATGATAATGAATATATTGTTCAGCCCTACCTATCCAAATATTTGAAGATACTAAACATGGTTACAATGACCAAAATTGACAGCATTACTAATGACTTCAGTATTAAAGATATTTATTGTTTTCTTGTGTTGTAGTTCACTTCATCTATTATTTTGTTTTCCTCTTTTTTACATGACATTACAATCAAATAAGACCTTGGGCATAATACTTAGTTCTACTACTTTCTCTGTACAAATTCATCTCCAGTAGTTTTCACACAAAACAAGTATCATCTGCTGCAACCGCAAAGTTTAATATCGTAAATACAATGTGTATGCTTCTTTCAATAATCATAAGCACCATATTTTCCCTTGTATTTGACAGTATTGATGTAATTTTTACTCTACGGTATTTACGTTTAAGAGCTCAGAAACTTAGAGAAAAATATAATTAAAATTTCATATAGTTCTTTAATAGAAAAAGTAAACATATAACATTATATATTACTTTTCTTTAAATTGTTCTTTAAATGATTGTTTTATGAATGGAAGGTTACTAATCTTGAAGAAATTATCGAAGTACGTAAGGCGTAGGTACCTTTCTAGCCCTAATAGGCGATTTTTATCAAAATGGATGATAAAGCCTAGGAGGGTGTATGTCGAAATGAAATGAATGAATATGATTTGTGATACAAATGATCATGCTAAACAAAAAAAATATTTCCTCAATGATTATCACAGGTTGTTACTCGTTAACTTTAAAAAAAATATATATTATCACAAGTTATGTAAGTTGACATCCGATCTTAATTATATTACTAAGAGAAACAGCTGAACATAGCATAAAAAAACTGTTTTATTATTCCAAACTTGGAGCGGGAAATAAAATGAGTCAATAATAGCTGAGGTTTGGCCTGAAGGTCACAGTTACAGGAAAATCAAACTTGTATTAGAAGTAAAAAGTTATTAGGCTACCTCTGATTCATCAAAGAAATCTATATTACTTTTCTTTCTTAGAGTCGGATTTTTTTTTCTAGTGACTTGAAAAGTTATCAAACAGTTCTAGACAAATTAGCTATCCTTTGCCATTACCACGAATTACCAAATATAAGTACTGCTCTTTCCCTGATATCAAATATAAACCGGCATTGAACCAACATTAGCCCTTATGTCAGCACGGAACACGGGGTTAGACCTAAGTCAACTACTTTGTTATTAATCATTTACAATTATGTGCGTTATGCTTTTTGCATTTAGAATACGTTGAAAACGGGATTCTCATTCTAAGAGAAAGTTTTCCCTCGTCCTTCCCACATGGGCTTATTTGAGTGACGCTCTCCCATTCCTTTTATTTATATTGTGGTAAATCGAGAGCATACACACATCATACCGAATAACTATGTGAATAGAATATTTTAATATCTGTAAAGTTCGAGCTAGAACTTCCATGAAACCTACATATGTAAAACGAAGTAACGGGATTATTCAATAATGAATTGCTTCCAACACTACTTACCAAATGTTACGTAAGGAAAATGACGTCGCCCTTCCAGCCCTCTTGCTGTGGCAGTGCCTAGGCTTCTTCTTCTTCTTCTTCTTCGCCGACATGATGGCCACGTTTAGCTTCTTCTATCTTTCTTTTTGTTTCCTAATTCCAGTATCATCTTAATTTTCCTCAGAAAATTAAGAAGATTATTCTCCTTTACAACATATAAGTATCCATTTCCCGCTGCCCCTTTGATTAGTTGTAGGCTAATGTATAAAGACCATTTTCTTCATAGTGTCTATATTATGTAACATTATAGGCTGCATCTACTAACGAGTTTTTACCTTGATTGAACAAGTATATGATTGCATTTTTATTCAGTACATAAGTCTAATTATTTTCACACACAGGTATGTCTAAAAAGATGAGCAGTACCTACTCCAATGTTGCTTCGTGTATGCTGTCATTCACCTCTCTATGTAAGTAGACTATGCCAGCATGGATATCTTAACGATATATAATTACATTTATACGAGTGCATCTGAGGGTAGTATTTCAGTAGCTGGTTATTGGAAACGTATTAAATAGCGATATAAACATTTTCTCTAGAGTTTGTTCACTCAATTTGATTTGTATGCTTTCAGACACTTCTGCCTATCAACGGTTTTATTGTGTTGATGGAATTGGCCATTTTCGATGACAAAATAGTGAAACTCCCCAGTTATGAACGATAATTTTGAATTTTATTCCAACAACCGAGATTGGTGTCTCTCTGTTGATTGGTTTAAGAAATATCTTTCGATGAAACAAGGCAAATACGGATTATAGCAACTACAGTGGAAAGAGAGCAGTGAGGGTAAAAGTTAAAGGGGTTAGATCAAATATCTTTAGCAGAGAACAGCCGGTGGAGACGGACTTCAAAGAGGAAGAATGGAGCCAAATGCTGAACAAATCATAAATCTGATTCAATGGCAAATACTTAACAGAAATGAAGTGGATTGCTTATGCGAATGTCCGAGATTTCTTTCAATTTTTATTAGTGATAGAAAACTTCCCAAAAATATTCAAAAACTTCTTTTATGCCTATTTTTTTTGGTGCTACATAAGAAAAGTACATATACAATAACCAAGAGCGCTAACTAGAGTTTCAAATAAACTGCATATATAGAAGATAAAAAATCGATTAAAAATTTAGGGAAAATTGAGTGTTTGTTTTGAATTTGTTATCAATCATAATTTATATATTGTTACGGTTCAACTTCATTCCCCATAATTTGTACCATCTAGAAAACACAACAATTACAGGTCCTACCGTAAGAAAATTGAATTAATGTAAAGAGAGTAGTAGCATCTGCAAAGGCAACATTTCCTTTTGATTACCAAACCACCAATGATGTGTTTGTAATATACAATTAATCGTACACTAATCAATAGAAAAAAAATGTATACAATTCTATAGTCACTATATTTAGCAATTTGTTACTAAGATTTCAATGATAATATAAAGAAATGTTTCGTCAACTTCACCTCCATTTACGTTTGATAGAAAAAAGCACAATCTAATTTAAGATAATTTTACTAACAAGGACTTCGTGAATAACATTATCTACGCAATACTGAAGCTAAAAGAAACCATACAAACTGCAGTGATAGAAAGAAGACTTTTCTACATGGCTCAGAATATTAAAGAAAATGCCATCATAAGTACCAAGGCCTTTACAAAAGTCAAGTTACACATAGACTGTTACTTTCAGTGTAATTAGGCCTATGCATCTTGTAGGTGTTTTCTTTGCAGATGTTCAAAACCTTTTGATAATATTATAGTTAAAAAAAAAATTGGGCGAACATCAACAGAGCTTGGGCTATCCTAATCATTTTTACGTAATGAATCACATTTAAAATTATCAGAGAAGAGAAAAAAATACTCTAGCTAACTTTCCGAAAATAGCAGACGACCTAAGTAGTGAAAAATCAGCGGCCTTTAAGGAAAGAAAAATCTGGCAAAGTGCTTCTGGATCCACTCTCCAATATTGATATTACTGAACTAAAATGCTCTACCATTGAATTTAGCTTCTTTATCTTTACCTTGAACTTATAATCCAATACTTCTGCACTCCTCATCTCCCACTTCACGCTTCATAGTTCTCATCCATGTAGTCATAGGTCTTCTAACTCTTCTAGTGCTTTGAAGAGCCCAGTTAAAAGTTTGGCGAACTAATCTCTTTTGGGAAGCGTGAAGAGCATGACCCAACCATCTCCATATATATATATATATATATATATATATATATATATATATATATATATATATATATAGATAGATAGATAGATAGATAGATATAGATATATATGTATATATATATATATATATATATATATACATATATATCTATATCTATCTATCTATCTATCTATCTATATATATATATATATATATATATATATATATATACATATATATCTATATCTATCTATCTATCTATCTATATATATATATATATATATATATATACACATATATATATCTATATCTATCTATCTATCTATCTATCTATATATATATATATATATATATAATGTTTATAAATTATATAATTAAATCCATGACCCAAGAGGTCAATGGAGAAGATAGGAGGAGTGTGAGAAACGTCAAGTCAGTCATAAACAGGATGCAAAAGCCAAACCTTGGCAATGTAACATTTTTCATGAAGAGTAAACGCAATACAACCGTGAGAAGAGTTGTGTCTCACCGGATCTAGATAGCTTCCTGTATTAATGTTGTGTTTTCATATTTACATAAATGCTGAGATAACTAAGTATACGTAATCATCAGACAATATATTTTTGTTAGTTCTTGTCAACATATCATACGGAATGGTCATCCGACCAAACCATCTATACTCCTGTGATGGAGCTGCTAATAAACTGTTTTAAAAGTTAACTTACTTAGACTTATTCAGAAGAAGTAACCTGCAAGTCTAAAAATACATAGCACATTGAAGAGACATTTGATTGGAACCATAATGTGTGTTTATAACAGTACCACACCAACAATTTGTGGCAGCGATTAAAACTAAAAGAACCAGCTAATCAACTTTAGTAACCAGAGAATCAACTTTAAGAACCAGCAATTTAAACTGTAATACTTAGCAGTTACAACAGTAATGAATCTACAATTTTGACGAAGTATCTACGTCCACAGAAGAAATGAACACATTGAATATCAACTATAAATGTTATACAAACTGAGGAACTGGATCTTCAATCAACATCTTAAGAAAACGAAGGACTGACATTCAACGTTTATTAAACATTCATGAATCATATCCAGGAAGCACTACGTTCAACATTACATCGGGATATCGGACCGAAAACATTCACCCAAACAGTTAAACTCTCGCAAACTAGAGAGAGAGAGAGAGGAAATGACGACATCGCCCTTCGCCCATATAAACTCAAGCTAAGTACATTTCTTTATTCATTTCAGTTTTAAACAGTGAAGTGTTGTTATAACGAGTCGTTCGTCCATTATTGCTGGGGTGAGTTGTTTGCTAATCTTGATTTTTTTCTTTCATTATAGGAAACTGTATTCAACTTCAAATTCTAGTCTAGAATTTTTTTCTCTGTGCTAATTCCGTTTTCTTTCAGAAGTTCTCGGGAAACATCTTTATATTAGTATCATTGTTTTGGGGGATTATGCTATAATCTTTATTGTATAGTGCTTATGCGTTAACGCAGTGGACGTCTGTATTCATATAGATATTTTGATAGGATTGGAAGGAGTCGTAGAGATAGAAAAAAAAGTAAAGTAAACATGACGCCTCCTGTGAGTCCGAGTAACCCCACCTCAGGACCTAGTAACCCCGCTCCCATTGTAACACTAGTAAATGCACGTTCAGCTTTCCTTCCCTTTCAAGGTCGGGTCAATGGGTTCTTACCTCGGAATGTCGAGTCATGGATTTCTTCCGTCGACGCTCACTTAAATGCTAAACAAATCATAGACCCATTTGTACAATTACAAGAAGCTAAAAGTTTTATAGACTTTTCTAAAGGAGATGAGAGTGCGTACTTGAGGGGAGTTTCATTTCAAGAGGCAGTTACATGGGATGATTTCAAAGTTAGGCTACGTGCGATCTATGGCGGTGAGGAAGCCTTAGATGTAGTTTTAACATTAAGAAATACACTTAATCAAGCCACTTTGACTCGGCTTAATATCATAGAGAGAGCAGCTCTCATTGCCGATAGGCTAAAGGAGTATCAAGATATTTTAGGTAATTCCACTTGGGTTACTAGAGATAACATCTCCGTGAAAGATTTCTTACGATTAATGTATTTAACCTGTATGACACTTATGTTGCCAGAAGCTATAGTGCGGTGTTTTGATAAAAAGTTAACACCTGAAAGTACAGAATTGGATGTGTATAAACAGATAAAGAAACACATGTCTAAGTGTACTGATCTTGATCCCTTGTTTACACAAGTTTTTGCAAAAAATGAAACTAAGCCGCAACAAGTAAACATAGTTAATAACAGTCAAGTTGCAGGAATGACGTGTTATAATTGCAAACGTTAAGGTCACTTGATCGCAGACTGCAGAACGCGATATTGTTCGTTACATAATAGTTCAACTCATTCATATAGTCGATGCTACTCGCGTAATCAACAACAGAATCGTAGAAATACACAGTCAATTCCACAGTCAGTTCCCTATGGAAATAAAAAGAAAAATCCTCAGTTCAATAAGAAGAAATAGCCAAACGTCAATGCAGTTCAAAATAAAAAACAAACAAACAGTTCTTCAAATAACTCTGATCCTGAGCCGTCTAGCCAGAACTCGCAAGGTCAGACTAATTTTCAAAATGTGCAGAGCAAAGCAAATACCACATAATTAACTCCAATGGGGAAGAAAGTGATGTTAGGTCATTCATATCAACATCAGTAGTATTAAATAATCCATTTAATGTTTTATCCGATCATTGTGAGGCAATAGATTTTCCTATGAAACACATGACCGAATCAAATAAATCAGTGAATGCTCCCGTAGATTTGCAACAAATTCACACAATAATAAGCTAAAATGAGTTACGACCAACATTATATGCTGTAAATTTAGAGCACCGATCCTTTACATAATTTTTTGACTCTGGTAGTCCACGTAATATCATGGATTTGAGTACACATCATTTGTTGTTTTCGAACTTCCCTATAGTGAAGTTCGGAGTAAGGCTCTCGGGTATAGGAAATAATGAATTAAATGTAATAGGCGTAACTCATGTTCAGTACAAGGTCGGTAAGCGCACGTTTGCCGATACCTTTGTTGTTGTACAAAACATTGATATGTATCCAGCTGTAATTATAGGATACCCGTCTATGGGCAATCAATACATTATCTTAGCCCCTGCCAAACACGGCATGTATATCAAAGGAAAATTCTATAAGTCTTCTAATACCTTAAAATCAGTTTTGGATAAAAAGGAGACGACAAATAAAACAGTGACGTACGTTGAAGAACCAATAACTTGTCTCATTAATAAAGAAATAATATACGCGACCCAACAGAATTCTTGTTCACCCGTAATATCATCTTGCACGCAATCTATCGAGCCAAACGTAACTTCTAATTTAATAGTGCAAGTAAAGAAAACGTTACCGGGATCTGAAATATTAATCCTTTCCGACACTTTGAAAACTAACAGATTGTCCGTCACACAAGCTATTTATACAGTAGGCTCACAACAACAATGTAATATTGAAGTCTGTCATCATTTAAATACTACTTTAGTAATTCACAAAAATCAACATATCTTGGATGTAGAAGTTTATAAACATCGTATTCTTACCGTCGCTGAAATCAATCATGCTCAATCAGTTGTTCACGAAAAGCGGTCAGTACGCTAGTAATATGTAGTTGAAGAGACTCTAAGACATTTGCATTTTGAAAACATTTGAAAAAAAAAAAATATTTTTTGGGCACCTAATACAATATATAACCCCTAAATGCTAAAATAAAGAATCTATGGGCATCTAATAAAAAATATAAGCCCTATATATAAATATACGAAACCGTGGTGCGTGTAGGTACCAGGAATTTTTGTTTGTGCACTGAAATTATATCTTTACCAAGGTAACAATATTCTTATTAGTTACCGTATTATGATAATCTGTATTTTTGATAAAGGTGACAACTATTCTTTAACAAGTTACCGAATCATATGTACATCAGTATTTTTTTTTTTGGGGGGGGGTACCATATAATCATTTGCTAGCAATGTACCATATAATAATCTGTATTTTCCATGCAACTTTCTTTGTTTTTGACAATGTTAGGTATGTATTTTTTTTTGGTACCTATTTGAACATTCATCCTTAATCCCTTGTTTATGGCTAAAGTTAAATATATATATATATATATATATATATATATCCACTCACACTCCTAGCAAACATATTTTTAATTGAAGGTAGCTGTCCGAGCTAATGTAATGTTTATAAATTACATAATTAAATCCATGACCCAAGAGGTCAATGGAGAAGATAGGAGGAGTGTGAGAAACGTCAAGTCAGTCATAAACAGGATGCAAAAGCCAAACTTTGGCAATGTAACATTTTTCATAAAGAGTAAAAGCAATACAACCGTGAGAAGAGTTGTGTCTCACCGGATCTAGATAGCTTCCTGTATTAATGTTGTGTTTACATATTTACATAAATGCTGAGATAACTAAGTATACGTTATCATCAGACAATATATTTTTGTTAGTTCTTGTCAACATGTCATACGGAATGGTCATCCGACCAAACCATCTATACTCCTGTGATGGAGCTGCTAATAAACTGTTCTAACAGTTAACTTACTTAGACTTATTCAAAAGAAGTAACCTGCAAGTCTAAAAATACATAGCATATTGAAGAGACATTTGATTGGAACCATAATGTGTGTTTACAACAGTACCACACCAACATATATATATATATATATGTATGTATGTATGTATGTATGTATGTATGTATGTATATATATATATATATATATATATGTATGTATGTATATATGTATGTATATATATATATATATATATATACATGTATGTATAGATATAGATATAGATATATATACATATATATGTATATATATATATATATATATATATATATATATATATATATATATATATACATGTATGTATAGATATAGATATAGATATATATACATATATATGTATATATATATATATATATATATATATATCATCATCATCTCCTCTTACGCCTATTGACGCAAAGGGCCTTGGTTAGATTTCGCCAGTCATCTTTGTCTTTAGCTTTTAATTCAATACTTCTTCATTCATCATCTCCTACTTCGCGCTTTATAGTCCTAAGCCACGTAGGCCTGGGTCTTCTAATTCTTCTAGTGCCTTGTGGAGACCAGTTAACCGTTTATTGAGCTAATCTTTCTAGGGGAGTGCGAAGAGCATGCCCAAACCACCTCCATTTACCCCTCATCATGATCTCATCCACATAGGGTACTCGAGTAATCTCTCTTATGGTTTCATTTCTCTTCCTGTCCTGCCATTCAACTCGTAATCTACTAAATCTATTGGAGATTGTTTCATTATCTTAGCATGACTTATGTCCATAGGGTTACACCGATGTCACTAAACTGATATATAGTATGATTTTTTTTTTATGAAATTTTAGGCAATATCATTTCCAAGTTTTACTTAACTTTACCATTGTCTGATTTGCTTTTGCAATCTTTCACTAAATTCTAATTCCAAGGACCCTGTATTGGATATCATTGTTCCTAAATACTTAAATGATTCTACCTTGTTAATCCTTTCTCCTTCCAATGATATTTCATCTTCCATTGCATATTCCGTTCTCATCATATCTGTCTTTCTTCTATTTATCTTCAGCCCCACCTCGTGTGATATTTCATGCATTCTGGTAAGCAAGAATTGCAAATCCTGTGGTGTTCTGTTAAGAAGGACAACATCATCAGCATATTTCAGGTCTCCCAAATTCCTATCACCAAACCAGTTCAATCCTTCTCCACCATCTCTGACCGTTCAACGCATTACAAAGTCCATGAGGAAGACAAACAACATAGGTGGCAACACATTCCCTTGGAGTACTCCACTGCTCACTGGAAACTCACTTGATAAGACTCCAAACATTAATTTTGCACTTGCTATGCTCATGAACAGACTTAATCAAATTTACATACTTAAGAGGAATTCCATAATAAAGCAGGATTCTCTATAAATACCTTCAAAAGGGGATTTCTATATTCTACGCATTACTGTATATGTCTCAAAATGAAAATCTGGTCGGAGCAACTTCTACCTTTTCTAAATCCTGCTTGTTCATCTCTCAGCTTATTATCAATCTTTCTCTCTAGTCACTTAAAAATAAGCACACTATATATTTTCATAACAACTGACATAAGTGTTATGCATCTGTAATTACTCCAATCAGTCAGGTCTCCCTTCTTAGCTATTATCACCAACAGTCCTAACTCCCATTCATCAGGTTTTGCCTTTTCATGCCACATTCTACAAAATAATCTTGTAAGTAGTCTAGGAGTCACTTCATTTTCGGCCAGTATCATCTCGGCAGTTATTCCATTGTATCCAGGGGCTTTCCATCTCCTTAGTTTTTTAAGGATGTCTTCGACTTCAAACACACTGAATTCATTTATGGGCAAAACAAGGTCTTCATGAGCTTCAGGTATATCAATCAGCTTATTCCTTTCATATGTCCATATCTTAACCTCACTAAAGTGTTCCATCCAACGTTGTCTTTCTTCACCTTCTGTTGCTATAACAGAGCCATCTCTCTTTTTGATGAGTATAAGCTTCTTCTTCTTTGCCCCAGTCGATATTTCATTGATAATTCTACGAGTAATTCTCCCCCCATAGCCACTTCCTTAATTCATAGCTTTGTCGGACTCATCTGCTTTTCTGTCTAAATACTCTCCTCAGTCATTCCTGGCTTTTCCTTTGCCCTCGATGTCAGTACTGAAATACTTAGCATGTATTACCTTGTAATTATCATTACTTCCTTGATAACTTTCAACAATCAATTTCTGTCTTTGTCTCCTTTTTATAGTATCCCAATTATCATTCGATATCAATGGCTTTCTCATTGTAACTGTTTGTCCCAAAACTTCCCTACCAACTGACTGATATATGTTCTTAATATCACACCATTCTTCATTAATTGTCTGTTATTCGTCTCTTAAAGTCTCTAAGACTGCAATTCGATTCCTACATTCAATTGGAAATGTTTCTCTATGCTCTTCCTCTAGAAGCTTAGTTGTATCCAACCTAGGTATTCTATCTATCTTTCTGTCTGGTGTTTTTAGTTTTAATTTCAGTGTGGCAATGAGGAGCTGGTGATCACTACCAATATCTTCATCTCTATAGCTTCTTACATTTCTCAGAGTCCTCCTTCTCTCTTTATCAATGGCAATGCGATCTATCTGACTTCTGTAATTGCCACATAGTGAAGTCCATGTATACTTGTGGATTTTTTTATATTGGAACAAAGTGTCCAATGACAAGATTTTTTGCTGAACAAAAACTTATAAAATATGCTCCATTTTCATTTGCAACTTCGCCAAGACCCTCGACAATCATCATATTCTCTATCTTTTGATTATTGCTTCCAACTTCAGCATTGAAGTCGCCAATCACAATTTTTATATCTCTCTCATGGATCTCATCTATTATCCTCTGCAGATCTTCATAGTATTAATCTTTCCTTTGTTGGGGCATAGCAAACTATAATACTCATATTGCACAGTTTTGATTTGAACTTTGCTAGTAACAATCTACTATTTACAGCTCTCCAATCGGTTAATGCCTTTTCTGCTCTTGTGTCATCTTCATTCCTACCACTTCTCTTCCAGCTACATCTGATCTTCCTGAGTAAATATATATATATTGCCTTGGTTTAAAGTTTCCTTACCAATCCCCTTACAACGTGTTTCACTCAGGGCCAAGATATCCAAAATATATTTCATAAATACACTCTCCACTTGCTGTAACTTCCCAATCTGATTCATGGTTCTAACATTCCAGTTACCTATTTTCAATTTTTCTTTAGTATTTATAAACCGGGAGATTCTTAGCCCCCGCTATGCCTGGAACTGGGGGCCATTCTTTCATCTTCTCTATCCATTACTGACTAAATCCATAGAGGATTCATTGGCTAGATACATCAAAGGATAGCCATTTCCTTGTGATGAGCAGTACCTGCCTAACTAAGGCAAGTGACCCCTGCCGGTCCATACTAACTCTAGTAAGATCAACCACCAGGCATCAGGAGTAGAAGCCGACGAGACCGTTTGTGCATTGTCCTCAATCCTATATATATATATATATATATAAATATATATATATATATATATATATATATATATAAATATGTATATATATATATATATATATATATATTGCGAACCCACAAAATCATGTAGAAAATCTCTAGTGTCATATCATTATTATTATTATTATTACTATTATTATTATTATTATTATTATTATTATTATTATTATTATTATTATTATTAGCTAAGCTACAACCTTAGTTGGAAAAGCAGGATGCTATAAGTCCAGAGGCTCCAACAGGGAAAATAACCAAGTGAGGAAAGGATAAAAGAAAAATAGAATATCTTAAGAAGAGTAACAACATTAAAATAAATATTCACTATATAAACTATAAAAAGAACCTGCCTTTGAGCTACTAACTGGATTGTATACAGGGGTACTCTTCCTTTCCCCATATTCCCCACTTCCCTATTCGTCTTCCTATCATTATTATTTATTAAATCAAGAAGAAGAGAAATAAGATAGAATATTGAAAGAATGCTCGAGTGTACCCCTAAGATTGGGAACTCCAACCCATAGCCTCTGGTACAGAGGCTATGGCACTACGAAAGACTAGAGAGCAATGGTTTGATTTTAGAGTGTCCTTCTCCTAGAAGAACTGCTTACCATAGCTAAAGAGTCTCTGCTATTCTAAGCAGTTAACCAATTCCTTCTGTTAACAGCTACATTAGATAATTTTGACAATAGTCTTGTTCAAGTTACAGATGAAAGAAAAAGTTGCAAAAATTATGGTTAAATGCTGTAAATTATTAATAAAAATCACCATACGTGAGTTATACCCACATGAAGAACATTGAGAGAGAGAGAGAGAGAGAGAGAGAGAGAGAGAGAGAGAGAGAGAGAGAGAGAGAGAGAGAGAGAGAGAGAGATCAAATTGTTTGAACTCACTCTGGTTAATGAAGAAATCTACCAGCATATAAACTGCTTTTTAGACATTTATGCTTATACAAATTTTGTTTATCATTATTACTTAATATTTCTATTATAAATGATTGTATTATGCTTCCAAAAGCTCATCGTTATTTTACAGATGCTAGATTGATTGGTAAAACCTTTTGACACCTTTAAGATAGATTGCATCATTTCATAATACGTAAGGATACTTCACAGTAAAATTTATCCCAAGTCAGTCTTAAGACCCTGGGCCACTTGCACTTTATCGTTCATTTGTTTTTACATTCTCTTTTCGTTGAGCTGCGATCGTGGCATAGAATGGTTAGCATTGACATTTGAACTAAAATCTTAAACATATACAGTGAAATCTTTGCTAATTCCATCTTCGTCGCAGGAAGTCTATTCGCATAATAGTTATCGAGGTCGTATGGCAAAATTGGAGATAGTTTTTACAGGGTATAGAAAACGGGATTATTTTGTTAGATTCAAATGCATGCTTATCCAAATAATGGGTGATTTGGGGGGAGAAGTTGTTGTAATTAGCGAGTGTAAGTCGTTGCCTTTTGGGAGGATTTGATTCCTTAAGGATCCGTATACCAACATTTGTCTTGAGTGATATATTATTATTATTATTATTATTATTATTATTATTATTATTATTATTATTATTATTATTATTATTATTATTATTATTAAGGAAATGGAGAATTACGACAACGCCAAACATTCTTAAATTTATTTCCATCACCAACAAATAACGACGTTTCAAACATCTCTGTGTTCATAATCATGTTCCTGGGTAAAAGAAAATAAAACAATAAAGAGCAAGCTGTACATAAATATTGTAAACAAATAAAATCAAATAATGGTATAGACAACAATATTTACAGAAAACCTTCTCACACG
This sequence comes from Palaemon carinicauda, assembly GCF_036898095.1. Lineage (NCBI taxonomy): Eukaryota > Metazoa > Arthropoda > Malacostraca > Decapoda > Palaemonidae > Palaemon > Palaemon carinicauda. The sequence continues at coordinate 67,395,697 of NC_090732.1, forward strand.
GGACTCGGAGTTAACTTTTTGAGTATATGCTAGGTTAATTTTAAGTTAAACACATTTAGCACAATGTTTTACCTAGCATTTAGATTAACGTCATCTTTTGAAAATTTTCATAAGGAAATATGTTTCCTAGAGAAATTCTTTTCCAACAATGGTTTCCCATCCAAAATCTTCTATTACAAATTCCTTAACAGTATATTTTGTCCTAAATCAAAGAAATTTGGTCCAAAAAAACTTGAACTCTTCATCAAATTACCATATTTTGATGATGAAACAAACAAATATATTAAAATCAAAATAAATGAAATCCGAATATAATATTCTATAATTACTCCAAAATAAAAAGTTTGGTTAATCATAAAGGAAAGCTGCAAAAGACCCGAGAATCAATGGTTGTTTACTTGTTTAACTGTCCAAATTGCCAATTAGCTTATATTGGCTCCACGAGAAAATGCATTTTTTCTCGCTACCAAGATCACAAGGGAATTAGCAGCCGAACTGGCAGAGCCTTGTCCAAACCTTTACAGTCCAGCATACGAGACCATTGCGACATGGATTGTAAGTGCTCGTTCTCTTTGGACATCTTTTCAATAATATACATAGGTACATATGAAAATGAAATAAGAATAGCAGAGTCAATTTTTATAAAATCTAAAAAGCCACAAGTTAATCAAGAAATTTCTAGTTTTCCTTTGAAAATTGCCTAATTATTCCTTTTCCCATTCTAAGTTAGATTTTATTTGTTTACAATATTTATGTACAGATTGCTCTTTATTATTTTACTTTCTTTTACCCAGGAACATAATTAATATGAACACAGAGATGTTTGAAACGTCGTTATTTGTTGGTGATGTAAATAAATGTTTGGCGTTGTCATAATTCTCCAGTTCCTTATCAAACTGAGGTTCCCTTCCACCCGCTCAGTATCGGATATTATTATTATTATTATTATTATTATTATTATTATTATTATTATTAGTATTTGCTAAGCTGCAACCCTAGTTGGAAAAGCAGGATGCTATAAGCCTAAGGGCTCCAACAGGGAAAATAGCCCAGTGAGGAAAGGAAATTATGAAAAACGAAGTTTTAGAACAATAACAACATTAAAATGGATATTTCATATATCAACTATAATAACTTCAGAATAACAGGAGGAAGAGAAATAAGATAGAATAGTGTGCCCGAGTGTACCCTCAAGGAAGAGATCTCTATTTTGTAGTCCTCTATATACCTTAAATGCACTCTAGGATAATTTACCCGGTTGCTTTGAAGTCATCCAAGATATTTCTTTTAACTGGAATAATGATAAAGGAATGGGATATATATTGTATAAAAGAAATCTGAGTGACACCACTAACTCATGAAAGCATGTTTCACAATGCAAGTTTTTTTTATTTGATGAAGATTGTAAAAACGAAGATAGAGGAATATGGAATAAAGTGCCCCAAATTCTTTTTTTCTGAATCTTGTCTTCACAAAAATATCAAATATTTTCAGGTTGTAATGGTCAAGCGAAGGTGTTCATGCTGCCCATCGAAAGATTTCTTTTCTGGGGGATAGTGAGAAGCTAAAAACCAAAATAGACGGCCTAAAAGTACTGGGGTAGAAGGTCATTTATTTTAAAGATAATAAGAATGTTTAATAAGTAAATGAATAAAGAACGATAGAAAGGAAAACAAATGATAAATAATGAAACAGAGGAACACATATGATAAGCAGTAAGGACCTAAACAATGAAAGACAGTAGCAAAAATGTTAAAGAATAAAGACCTAAATGACATGTCAGGGGATAGAGGAAGAAGATTAGAAACAATCTAAAGAGTGAGAGAAAATTCTTAGGAATCCAAGGGTATTCCTCCTCAGCTGTGTGATTTAGTCATTTAGTGATGAAAAGAAATTTTTTTTTCGAAATTTATTAATATTTGGTTTTCCCTTTCTCTGCTTACGCCATCAGCTGTAGGAATTGCGGTCTAACCCCTACCCTGTTAGCCTGAAGAGCTTGTACGAATAGATATTGCTCGAATACTCCGAACTAGAGCTTCACGGATAGTGATGTATTTTTCGCTCGTTAAGTGCCCATCCACCTGGAGTAATTCACCAGGTCAAAGAACCTAGCACCACATAGCTGTGCTGATCACTGTAAATATGAACTTTACCATACAGAGTTTAGCCTATTGGAATCAAGATTATAAGACTTTTGTGCATAAAACTGATAATTTTTCAGTTTGATCTCCAAGCTGTGTAATTTCTCAAGATAGAGTTACTAGCAATTATATAACCTTTGCTAACTTACAATCAGGGTATTAGCATGGTGAATAATTTTGTCCGTATGCTATCTGCCCATATAATTTTCCTGCAAATTAGATAATATATATTGAGGAAATAAGTATATCCTAGTTTCATGACAAAATTTCGGAACATTTCGTCTTTCTGCGACTAAATTTTATATTTATCAATAAAACAAATTTCTGAAAGCTTTTGTCAGAATGTAATAGCGACCTTATTTACCTGAATATAAATTATTTTCGATACGAAATACTAAATTCTGATTGTAATTAACATGTTATCCAGTCATCATTATCTGTTGTATCCACCATTCATTATCTATTATACAAAGTTAATACTTAAATTTCGTTACTTATCAACCTTCCTACAACAGCAGCTATTTTATTCTACTGCCGCTATCTTTTTCTAATCAATTCATAATGAATTAGGTTACCAATATTTGCTGGAACATTAACGGTTATCTACTAACATTCAGGCAATGATATAATATTTTACAGGCTCTATCAAGGGTCTACAAATAATCTCTCTACAACTCTCTACAAATGGCTTCCTTATGTCCTCAGTGTCTGTGTGATCGGGGCTGGGGGTGAAGGGAAAACTCCTCCTCCCCCGACCTTGCCCTGAAAAGTGTCCACTTGGTTCCCCCTAAGAAAAGGTAGTAAATGATATATATATATATATATATATATATATATATATATATATATATATATATATATATATATATATATATATATATATATATATATATATATATATATGTGTGTGTGTGTGTGTTTGTAGTAGATAGTTGAGACGTTGATTGATAACACAAAATGAAATATGAACACTTGATTTGTAACATTTATATGCTTTTACTAACAAAGACCAAAGACTATATACTGAAGGAAGATAGGAAGGCTCACCCTAATATTACCCAACTGAGAGAGTGAATAAAAGATGCCAGATACTCCTATGCGAAACGGATGCCTCCATCTATTGAGTGAAATATCAACCATTTAGAGCGGTGATGCTTACGGAAATATATGATGGAACTCGATTGTAAATTTGGCGACATATTTGTTCATAATTTGCATTACTCCGTTAGTATATTTCATTCTTATATTTATGATATTCTTAAATTTTACATAACTAAATTGCAATTTTAAAAACAGGTACATATACAGATTAAGAATGCATATCCTTGTTTCTCAGTCTATTTTTCAGAAACTTAATAGCTATATCTCTTATAATTTAGACAATTTTCTTGCTAATTTAAGTATTGTATATTTCATTAACTTTTATTAAATATTCTATATAATATCACGTTCGAATAAACTAAAACATACTGTATATCTGATTTATTAAGCTTCGCCACAAGTGCACATGTGTAGGCAAATATTTAATTACAGTTTGTAGGCCACTGTAGAATGGAGAAATTAGGTTATATAAAACACAATTGTAATATTTTTTATTGAAACGGAAATGCATTATGCACCCATGTATACTCTTTAGAAATATAAAGTAATAGATGTGTGTGTGTGTGTATATATATATATATATATATATATATATATATATATATATATATATATATATATATATATATATATATATATATATATATATAAAAGGAACAAAATAACTCACTAAATTGTATCACACAAAAATAATCAAAAGGGGGCTGGAAATAGAAGTAATGTAGTATACAAGCAAACTTAAATTGGATTATGAATGACATCCAAATAAACTCTAATATAATCATAAATACGAGAAAACATAATACTGAAAATGGTGTTCTTCAAGAATTAAATACATCGTGCAAAAATAAGACAAAGCAATTATGCAAACATAGAAAGCACAGAGATACAGTATATAGTCTTTGACAAAGGCAGCTCTTTACTCTTTGACTCGCTAAGGTTGGAGAATGTTCCGCCCATTTCGTAAAGTAGCAAGAAGAGCAACCCCTTGTCTGTTTTGTTATGGGAACACTAGAGACATCCGACGAAAGATTTCCCCTGGGTGTCAAGAGTTCTTTTGATTCTAAATGTACGCTTTGAATTATGGACTTGGCGGTCATTTTTACCCAGAACCCAGCTATTTTTTTTAATATGATGATTTATCAAAGTCTTAGCATTATGTATATAGCAAATTACAATAATACAGCAGATAAATGCCTGAAGATAAATGAGAAATGTATTCTCGGAAGAGTTGAAAAAAAAGATTCCGAAGGGATTTGACCTAATTTTTCTGTTAGATATAAAACTTTATTACTATTATTAATAAATAATATCATTATTGATGTTATTGATATTATTTATCTTGCTATGGGTGCAATTTCTTTAATAGGAATAATCATTACTGATATCGATTGTGTTTCAAAATATAGCGCAAAATTACATAGAAATATCGAAAATATTCATTAAAATCAATCACGCACCACAACACGAGAGAGAGAGAGAGAGAGAGAGAGAGAGAGAGAGAGAGAGAGAGAGAGAGAGAGAGAGAGAGAGAGCAATGTTATTCTCTCATAATAATGATAGTAATAATAGATATTATTATAATTATTATTATTATTATTATTATTATTATTATTATTATTATTATTATTATCATGATTTGGTTCTCTAATATGATTTGAACCTCGCTAGATAAATAAAAGTATATATAGTGGTTAATTCATGAGTTACTGAAGGGTCACCGTAATCTTGGCTAACTTAAGGAAAACAAACAATGGTAATAATTTCAAAATTTTTATACTGTATATGTGGGGAATAAGAAAAAAAGTTTGTATTAGGTGGCGTTAAGTATGTACAAGTAAATAATTCATGTAATGGACGCTAGTGATATAAATGTCACCTGTCGAGACTAAAATGGACTGTAATCTATAATGAGAGTATCGTTAATAATATTTTTTTCTTTTACTCATAAAGTATATTATATATTAGAACAAGATTATTACACCAAAAATAACATAGTAAGGAGGACGAAGAGGACTACTATTCCACATTGACCGAAGCTGACCTGAAGGTGGTAAGACAGACGCCCGCCCGTGACATGCTGTAGTGGCAACAGGGCTGCCCACAGCAACACATTCTTCCCCCCGCACACGTTCTGCTAATATCACTTGCGTACTGTTGTCAGTGCCCAAAAATCTTTCAAGTAGGCCATCGTGTTACTAATCTTTTCTTTTTACATTATGCAGGTACTAATATGAGGTTTTTGGTAGACACAGGGGGTTGCCGTTCCCTTCTACCAATGTCACTCTCGAGGAGAAGACGTAGTTTTTCTACGCCTGCTGACATGCCTGGTAGCTCCCAGTGGATCTAAGATTCGCACCCACGGTTACGAGACTCTGACACTATCGTTTAGGAGTGCAAAATACCATTGGAAATTCGTAGTTACTAGCATAACATTGTCACTACTCGCTAAGGATTTTCTCTGCCATTTCCACCTCCTGTTTCATGAGGGTCATCGACATTTAGTCAACGCATACTCGTTCTCGTCAACTCCTCTTAAACTCCCCACCTACGGCCTCTCACTCCACATCAAGTCACCAACAGACGCCTATGACCATCTCCTCCAGTCATACTCGAAAGTCTTCTGTTTAGAACTTTGGCGCTAAACAAATGTTCAGCAAAAAGGAAGAAATGGGTCTTTGCCAAATAGTCCTGAAGAAGAATGTCTCCCTGCACCCTTGTGGGGATTACAGGCATCTGAACATGAAGAGAGAACCATATCACTACCCATGCCCCAATATCGCTGATATTACCACCTACTTGTTCAAAGCGAAGGTGTTTTCTACTCTCGACCTCTTAAAGGGATAATATCAGTTGCACATGAACTGAGAAGACATTCACCAAACAGCCATCACCAACTCCTTCAATACATAAACTTTCAATTACTCTTGTTTTGGCTTTCATAAGACTTGGTCCACTTTTCAACACCTCATGGATAGTATCTTAGGGAACCTCCCTTTCAGCGTATGTTATGTGGACGACATATTTGTGTTCTCTTCCTCAAAATAGGAACACCTCTGTCGCCTATGTATGATTCTCGACCACTTATAATAGAATGGCCTTGTAGTCCAGTATGATAAGTGTGCCTTTGGCACAAACAAAGTATCATTCTTAGGGTAACACATCAATCCTGAAGGTGTCCAATCCCTGCCTTAGAAGATATCAGCTATTGACAACTTCCCCATACCCTCGACTGTCAAAGCACTATAAGAATTCTTAGGCTTGATAAACTAATAGAAACCGGATGTTGCCAGCCATCACTGCCACTCTTGTCACCCTCTACACCTCCCTCAAGGGTGAGCCAAAAGACCTGATGTGGGATCCCCTTCTGGAAGCAATCTTCTGCCACGCTAAGAATGCCCTCCCAACTGCTGCTGCTCTAACTTTTCCCATGCCACATGCCCATCTCCTTCTCTCTACCGATGCCAACGATGTTCGCTATTGATATATTTCTTGAGCAGGTAGTCAATTGCTCGCCCCAATATTGGCCCTTTTTAGGTGGGTTTCAAGGTGGAGTTCGGCTACTCTACTTTTGATCGCAAATTGCTGTTATGCATTTGGCTGTCCATCACTTTTACCACTTCTTGGAAGATACGCCTTAATCATTCACACGAACCACGAGCACTTAGTTTACGCCTTCACTTGACAGTCCAATACCTCACCTGCCTGTCAACTCGATATTTCTCCCCCATGGCTGAATGCAACTGCACCCTTCCAAATGTCCCTGGGAAAATGAATCCCGTTGTTGATACCCTGTCAAGAAATAAACTTGCCATCACCTTCACGTCAATATAGTAGGTCCCCTACGCACATCACAAGGACACCATTACCTGTTTATCGTCACTGACCACTCAACTGGTTAGCCTGAAGCCATCCCTATGCAACCTGCAATGTCCGCCTTATGTACATCTGCCTTACTCTCAGGGTGGATAGTGAGGTGTGGCATCTATGAGTGCATTATTTATAACAGGGGTACCACTGTTTCCTCTGAATTATAGACATCATTAATGATTCTTCTGTGCATCACTATACATCAGAAACCTGTCTAAAACACAGCAACAAATAGAATGCTAGGACGTTTTCACCGTACCCTCAAAGTAGCTTTGATGTCCCATAGCAATGATTCCAATTGGTTTACTCTGTTTTGCTGGGTCCTGCTGAGATCAAAGACCACTACTAAGGACACCCTGGAAGTCTCAGTAGCTTAAATGGTGTACTACAACCCGTTGGTCACGACTACTGGTTTTCTTTTATTTTATTTTCTTTAATTTTTTTTTGCATCCTCCTCCAACAATCAGCAGCACCCACATCAAGTTGTGGTAATAATTTACTCCCATCTGCCAGACTTACAAGGCCCTAGTTTAGCAACACAAACTGAACGATCGAACACCACAACACATGTCTTCGTGCATATGACACAAGCAAGCCACTACTGATGCCCTTTTACATGGGCCCTTTGCTTTTCAACCATTGCAAACCAAACACTCTCTTAATTAACATTCGTGTGGAAAGACGTCTCTCAGCATAAACTTTCCCCATACTTTATCAGCACATAAATCCTTGAAGAAAAGGTCATTTAAACTTGCTATAATCTTCAAAGCTGTTTTTCTTATAACTGATTTAAGTAACATTAAAAAATTACTCAAACCCGACTTCATAATAATATATATATATATATACAGTATATATATATATATATATATATATATATATATATGTATATATATATGTATATATACATATATATATATATATATATATATATATATATATATATATATATATATATATATATATATATATATATATGTATATATGTCCCATGTCAACGGATAATGAGACATCGGAACATGGGTTTTTTCACTTTATTATAAGAATGTTCATGAGCACACTACAGTATACACAGCCAGATACTCTTCAGACGAGTGCCTTCTTGTTCTAATGATCACTCGAGTGGAACTGCCTACCCCTCGGGTAAATAAATGCAATGTTGCTCTGTCCATATGCTGAATTATTAGATTTTGTGGAAATCTCCACTGTGACGGAAATATACTGTCACCAATAGGCTTCCAACACGTCACCCATCAGACTTAACACACGTCACCTATAACAGAGTTCAGTGATCCAGCATAACAAATTATAACAGTCATAGTACTCTTAAAGAGATCATGAATCTCACTGTATAAATCACATACTTCTACATATTTTTCATACAAGGATTAGGGCATACATATATATATATATATATATATATATATATATATATATATATATATATATATATATATATATATATATATATATATATATATATATGCATTTGGGGATTTTCTATGTTAGTTCAATGTCAATTTTGGGTAATTTTTAACGTTATTTCAGGTATAAGGAATATAGCTTCCATGATTATAGCAAGTTTAAATGACCCCTCTCTTCAAGAGTTCAGTTGCTGATAAAGTATGGTGAAAAGTTAATGCTGAGAGACTGTTTGCCAGTAAGTTAGAATCAATAGTGGGAGGTTTGCTCTTGTATCCCGACATTGCACGGATTGTGATATGACTGGATTCTCTTTCTGGACTCACTCATTCTTGAACACCATTTTCTATTTTGCAAAGTTCCATGAGTGTGCTAACTCTGCATGCTTGATATAGACAATAGTAATATTAAACTTTGTGAATGGAAAGTGGTAGCTTCGGCTTTAAATGAATTGTTAGCATCATGGCTTTGAGGTGCTTGCTGGAGTTATCCTTGGAATTATATCAGTCTATAATCTGCATTAAATAATCCTAACTGTTCGACCAGCAGTTGCTTTACTGCTTGGAGGGTACTTGGCTTATGGAATAGCTGTATATGTGTCTAAAACAGTGCCTATTGCAGTAAAAATCTTAGGGGCAGTACTTCCCAAAAGCTTCCTTTCCATGTTAAGTGAAATTTCAGGACTGTGTGATTGAATGAGTCTGCATACTATTGGGACTTCTCTCGGAAAGTAGAAGAGTTCTTTGAATTAAATGCTTATAGAGTGATGGTTATCTTCTGACTTTGCCATAACTATCATGAAGGTAACAATTAGGGGTATTGACATAGGTCTGAAGAACTTGGGAATCTTCCTAAAGTGAAAATTTGTTTACCTTCCTTTGTCGGAGATCGCCCAAGTGCACACAAAAGCGCTCCTATCCAGAGAACTAGTAGTTTCAGACAACACACTGATGTGTGTGTGTGTGTGTGTGTGTGTGTGTTAACGGACACTCTGCCCCACACTAGACTCTAACAGTTCTGTGAGCTGATGGTAAACTTTCGTTAATTTGATGGAACACTTAATACCAATTCTAAAGCCCTGTCCAGACGATCGAGCATGCCCGATGGGCAAACAATGATACCAGGCCACAATAGTTAGTGAAGATGAGGGTTGATGACGTCAGAAGCGGGAAAACTAAAAGGAGGGATCTGGCAACACTGTATGATGCCAGATCCCTGTCTGTGTTTTTCCCGTTTCTGGCATCATTAACCCTCATTCTTATTATTTATTGTGGTTTGGTATCACTGTTTGCCCGTCGGGCATGCTCTATCGTGTGGATAGGGCTTAAGAGGTTCATATCATCATCATAACCACCATTCCAAATAACAGTCTAGGCAATTCCTCCGGTGAGCTGGGCCATCAATATATTTCTAAAATAGTCTGTCCGAAGCCGTCATCCATTTTAATTTTAAAATTTTGCCAATCAATACCCTAGATGACGAGGGTAAAATAACTGTTTTCAATCAGAAGATAAAATGAGAAAGCATGGTTCTTGAAATAAATAAAAAAAACGCTCACTAACACTCCTAGTTCCTAAACTATCAAATTTTAACAAATAGATAATAGTAAACTGATTTTATTATTCACAACCACACCCAACAAAGATAAGATAATAATTGCTGGTAAATGACATATACAATTTCAATGCAATAGAAAATGTTATAATTCAAATCATTAAAAAATATATATATATATATATCGTTTTTCAGTTAGTCAAAAAAAGGCAATAGATCAAGACTTTCACATAATCCCAACTTATCCAAAAAAAAAAAAAAAAAAAAAAAGAGAGAGAGAATGCAAAAATGGAATCTTCAATCATTCCAGCTGTCTTGCTTGTTACAAACAATCGTCACACTAACTATCATATTATTCAGCTTGAACTCCCACTATCGCGCTTTTAAGGATTCGCCCCCCCCCCCCCCAAAAAAAAAAAAAAAAAAATAAATAAATAAAAAAAATAAAAAAACGTAAAGGTAAAAAAAAGAAAAAAAAAATAGACGCTTCACAGCACATTGGCTCAGAGAGCTCTTCTTTCAATTTGTAAACTTTTCATAACTCCTTATAGATCAAGTAAGACACATACGCATCTTTCACTGCACCAGAGTCAACTATAATGGGAACATTTAAATGACAGACGATACCAGGTCTAGTTAACATTTGTCTGTTCGGCTGTGACATTACCAAACCATTATAATGGAAACTTTCCAAGGCCCAGATTTCTGAGGTGTCTTGCTACAGTTTCCAGCATGTCTTACTACAGTTTGCAGCAAAGAAAGCTACCTTATATCTTATATAATTACTACCACAGTAGCATGCTTTAACTGTACAGATTAGAACTATTTTTAGTAATTACCCCTTTATTTCCTTAGTGAAAAAGAACAGAGCCTCAATTTAAAATTGCATAATTACTATTTGGAAGACTACTGGACCTAGGGCCTTGTGTGACTTACTATGAAGACTTCAAAAGTCGACGCCAAATAATCAGCCCGTTTTATATTTTCTAGAACGAGGCACTACAGCAATTGAAGGATAGATGGACCAGAAAATACCTGGACCTACGGGCGTATCTACAGATTTTGGGTTTTGGGAGGAGGGCTACTAAGTTAGTAAAGAGGGCCCCCGCCTTACTATGGTAAGAGATGAGCAATGCTCGATTCACAGGAGGGTAGGTGGCACTAATAAAAAATAATTCATTCCTAGGTGCAGTTTTATACTTTCCAAGATGTTACTGAGGCTGGTTTTGTAGATCCTTTGAAATAAAACGGCAATTTTAAATTTACACGTATAATTTCATTTTCTGAGCCTGATTTAGAAGCTTCCCTCTCTTGGAGGCCCGGGTGGCATTTTCTAAAAGACCCCCCCATTCACCACGTAGCTATACTGAAGCAATAAGTTGGTAGTCTGTGTTTCCCTGTCAACTTCACCATATCGGGTATGGCAAAATCTTATGTCTGTTAATGTTTATCGTATGCCACAGTCACTTTACGACTCTTATATCTAGCAGGGTGTCTCCCTCCGAACAACACATAGTTCAATAAAAAGCTATGCTCATCCTATGACATCTCCAAATTGCATCATCTAAGCAAATAAAATCAGTCTACATGAATCTCAATGATAATTAAAACGTTCACCTATTTTCTTCCAATTATTCTTATTACTTTATGGAGATCAATACTATGTGAATATTATTACTGTGGTTTGACCAATTAAAACTAATTTCTTGTGAAACAGTTTCTTTATTTACTCTCTTTAATTCTTGGATAAAAGATACACACCTTCCATATCACGTACCCTTCCTGTTTAGGATTAATACAGACATATGTCCATTTTATACAGTCATTCGAGAGAAATATTACTCCTCTATACATATGTACTCATTAATCATTACATAGGTCCTAATTAGAATTACAAGTTTTTTTTTATTTTCAATCTATAACACAACACTGTCTGTCACAAAGTCGCTCCTGCAAAATAGCTTAGTCTTTTAGACTCTAATTTCTTTTGAATCGTATAAATCGAATAAATCAACAGAACGCCTTAGGTCCTCTATTGCAAAAAAGTTTGTTTGTCTATTGATTAATCTCTCTTTTTATTAAAAGTTTTAAATTTTTTAATTACATCTCGATATTCAAAGGCCAGTTGGCAACTAACCAAACCTGCTTGATTCAGCTCTGTTAGTCCAGGCTGCATGACAAACTAGTTCATGGTTCAATATTATCCATTTAGTAAATAGTGTATGTCAAGATGGTCCAACTTCATTAATATCTTGGACCACTCAAGCTCTAAACAGTTGCATGGAAGGCCATAAAAATAAATGCATATATTCATCCTAAGCCTTGTATGGAAAATACATAAAAGTATGTGTTTTATACAGTGAGATTATTGACATTTTTAAGAGTACTATGACTGTCATAAATTGTTGTGCATGAACACTGAACTCTGTTATAAGTGACGTGTGTTAAGTCTGATAGGTGACTTGTTGTAAGCCTAATTGTGAGAGTATATTTCCATTACAGTGGAGATTTCCACAAAATCTAACAATTCAGCATATAGGCAGAGCAACATTGCATTTACTTGCCCCGAGGGGTAAGCAGAACCACTCGAGTGATCATAAAAACAAGTAGGTACTTGTCTGAAGAGTATTGGGCTGTGTAAAGTGTATTCACGAAAATTTTTATGATAAAGTGAAAAAAACCCATGTTCCGCTGTCTCATTATCCGTCGACATGGGACATATTTTTTTTATGAAATGAGGGAAGAATAAGAATCAATAAAAATCCCTGATTGATCCCAAGTTGCTACATAAGTTTAAAATTCCGGGCCTACATGGAAAGAAGATAATATACTTATAAAAAAAATAGATATAGTAATAACTATTAGGAATGGATATTTTTTTTTAGTAATCTTTGAATACTAATGAGAATTCTTGTGATGCTGCTTACCTTATACTAGAGCCTCCATATCATTGTAAATGTTGGTAGTGCCAAGCCTAGGGCACACATCCAGTTTTTAAGTTTCCAATAAACTTTTGGATTTAGATTTTACTTGCTTCATAGTTGAGAAGGTGTATTCATATATATATATATATATATATATATATATATATATATATATATATATATATATATATATATATATATATATATATATATATATATATTACCGAAGATGGAGGGGAAAGGGAAAGTCTTTTAGCTTGGGGAATTAGTCTTTGCAAACCATCTTCATGAAATTCTCCACCGTTATATTATTTTTTGTTTTCAAGCAACATTGGTTCAGACTGTAGTTCGCACAACTCAGACTGAAGTTCTGGTAACTGTGCCTCCACGTTAACTTCCATTTGGTTGTTTAAAATCAGTAGAATGATTTTCAGCTTCTCAAAAGTCTCTAAACCTGTTTTCAAATTCCAGAAATAAGCTTCCATTTTCTATTTTGGTAAAAGCATAAAAAGTTTGACTTCATATTATCTGTCATGTGCTCATAACACGATAAAAAGCATGCACAATCAATTCTTCTTAAGCAAGCTTTAATGTACCCAGCCAGTTGAGAAACATTTTGTTGCTTGCCTTGTAAGCTCAGATTCAAGTAGGCAGTTATGTCTATGAGAAATGCTGGAGAGCAAATAGTGTCTATCTATAGCTCAACTTCGTACAATTCTATGTAGCCTAGCTGCCCATTATATAGGAAAAAAAGTATTAATTTTTTTCAAAGAGCAAGAAAACTACATCATTTTTTCCCAGCACTAGCCACCTAAGACCTGGGTGAGGGGTACTCACTAAATTCTGCATTCAAATCTTCATGAAAATATATAAATTTTCTGTGTCGTTGCGACTTATTACCACATCGGATTGAATTTTCTATCCAGACCATATCCTATATGACATCATTTATCTGTAATACCTTTCCACATAATGCTTCTTGGTTGATAATGAAGTGCAGTGTGATACAATCAAACCCATTTTCCTTCAGTAGACCAACCGGTCCCACTTTACTGACAGTCAGAGCTCTTGTACTATCTGTTATAAGGCAAGAGCATTTCTCAAAACCTCCATATTCGTTGACAACTGACTCAGAGCAGCATAAATATTTGAGCCTTTTGTACCACCACTCATGAAATTCTTCATCTTGACCATCTTTTCATGTACCACGAAGTCCTCGTAAGTGTCTGGTTTTACTTACATCTGTAGATTATATACTTTCATCTAAAACCAATTAAAAGTATTTGCAGTGTTTCATTATATCTTTCAGTTTTAAAGAAACATGCTCATTAAGATCAGATACTCTTCTTGTAACTGCTTGGTGGGAAAATGACACACTTTCAAATTTCATGGCTAATTGTAAACGAGTAATATTAACTTAAATTGCTAAGCGGCGATATTTTGATAAACAACTACTTTAATACAAATACCAATGATGTCATATCCTAACAGTAAGAGAAATGAGAGAGAGAGAGAGAGAGAGAGAGAGAGAGAGAGAGAGAGAGAGAGAGATAGAGAGAGAGAGAGAGAGAGAGAGAGAGAGAGAGAGAGATTAAATTAAGCTGTACCTACAGTATATCATAAATTTTACTATTTCATATACTGACAGAAATTTAGTATTTTACGTGTACAAAGTTAAATTGTAATAGAAGTGATCGTGGTCCACGAGCAAGTAGTTGGACCATCCTAGTGTATGTCATAATCTGCTCCTGGGTAGATTATGTAAAACTGGTGTATTCATCTTGCAGGAAAGTGTTCAACTTCAATCAGTGTATGTAACCTTTCGATAATGCTGCCTTATAGTTATTCTGTGTCGAAATCAATACTTCCGTTGCATTTGTTTATCAGTTTATTTATATTTCAACATTAGTATTTTTGGGAGGTCTAAGCAGAGATTATATGTAAAAAAAAAGAAAAAAAAAACCAGCATTTAGATTACTAGTCTTTTATTAACCACCCTTTAATACTTCTTTACACATATCATGGAACCATACAATAAGAAAAGGGAGTATGAAATGATTTCTGACGAGTGAAAAACTGCTTGTGAGACTGAAGAAGAGTATCCTTTGTAAATAGGTATAGCGTTCCCCATCATCAACTTTCAGTATAATGCTCTCCTGTTAAAAAAAAAATGTGTTTGAAGCTTCAGTGCTTTTTTTATTTGTAGTTGGAAATTTAGGTAAAATATTTAATTTAAAAGGAATGGATTAATTTTACAGGTGATCAAGT
>NC_090732.1:67415976-67418476 GCF_036898095.1 Palaemon carinicauda
AGATAACCATCCAGATAAACGTTACTAAAAACTAAAGATGAAGAGAGAGAGAGAGAGAGAGAGAGAGAGAGAGAGATAAACGTTACTGAAAACTAGAGAGAGAGAGAGAGAGAGAGAGAGAGAGAGAGAGAGAGAAAGGACCGCGGTGAAGCAGAGAGGACCCAACCAACTGCAGATCAGTAGTTAGTTGTTGCTGGTAGGCCACTGCACGAACTGGCCTCTTTTCTTCGCTTGTTTTCAGTGCCGAGTAGCTGTAACGCTTTTCCTCTTTCCTTTCTCCCTCGTATCAATCCCCGTCCCTGTAGTGTTCCTCTTAAGTGTGTATCAAAAGTCCGTGTTTCTAAGTGTTTAGTGGTTTCCATCAAGACCCTTAAAGAATGGAATTATGAAATTCGTTATCAAGATGTCATTGGGTAATGTTTCTCCTTTTTCTCATCTGATATAATTTAGTATTTTCTTCCTTTAACATCATGCCATCAGTCTCTCATTTGAAAAAGCCATGTGGCAAGAAACCCAACATCGTACACGATACTTTCATTATAAAGAGATCAAGGCTGGCGTCTCGAAGGCACCGCCCATCTCTCTCTCTCTCTCTCTCTCTCTCTCTCTCTCTCTCTCTCCTTATGATGCTGCTGTGTCAGTGAGTTGTCTTTTCCACTGTAACGATAATTGTAATTGAAGCGAATTATCTAGAAAACGTTTCATGATGTTTTATACTTTTGAATCTTGCTCCGCAATAAACGGTTTCGTAAATCCTATATCTTGATTGAATAGATGTATATGAGTAACTTCTTTACAATTAAAGAAAATCAATAAACTAAAATTTTTTGTTATGTATTGGTTAGCTTAATCTAACCTATTTTTTCACTATTATTGGCTATATTTTCATCATTACACACACGCACAACCACACACACACACACACACACACATATATATATATATATATATATAGGTGATACTGTTATCAATATAAGAATCGTTATATCAATGATATCTACCTTTATAAGGACCATGGCCTTATACCCAGAAAAACAATCTCATCAATAACACGATCAATAAGAAGCGCAGGATAATAAAGATAATAAAATAGCTAATATCAATATTCTTGTTTTTAAAATTGCTGCCATTTTTGTCCAGCAGTAGTATTTTTCATTAACATGATTGCTGAATTATTATTATTATTATTATTATTAGTAGTAGTAGTAGTAGTAGTAGTAGTAGTAGTAGTAGTAGTAATAATAATATAAACATAATCAGCATGATAATTTTCATCAGAGAACAATTAAAACAAAATAAAAACAGATATAGGATTTAATAACACTTGTTCCAATGTTTATTAACTTTATTCAAGCACTGCATAACTCATTTTACTTCAAAAATCTATGTAATTCTTTAGTCATCCTATCTGGTCCGGGTGATTTTAGCTCTCTCTATTCCTCTGGATGTGATTATTTTCCAAGGAGTACAAAAATTATCGAGTGTTTCTTTTCTATTCCTACGAAGAGGAACACATTAGTTTTTCCCCTTCCTTTGGTTTGAAAATAATGCTACAACTGCTAAATCCAATATATTAGTATTTTAATTTGTTTGAATGGGTTTGTAGATTTACTATTGTTTCCTTACTTGCAAGCATCCATTCAGATATTACATTATCAATAAGATAATCACAGGCTAAATAAATAACTGGTGTAAATAATGTGAATCCAGACATTACTTGTAAACAATGTTCTGTTTTGAATTATTTTTACTAAGCTTTGTAGAAATAGTAATTAATCAATATTTAACAATAGAAAAGAAAGGCACAAGATGAAAATGCTATAACTTCTTCCAAGGAATTGAAAAGGAATAATCATTCTAATGGACTTGATTTAAGAAGACCAAGAATGGAGATCGATGGTCCTTAATCAAGCATTTGGCATCGGGAAGCGTGAAACTTTACGACTGTAGGTACAGGAACAATTAGAATATTAGGTTTCTGTATGTTGCTGTTTAAACAAACAAATCTAGTTTTAAATCATAAAATAACATTCTAGCTGCTCTAGTAGCTTAACGTTTTCCATTTGCTATGCACAAGTACACATATACTCACAAACACTCACACAGCTCTCTCTCTCTCTCTCTCTCTCTCTCTCTCTCTCTCTCTCTATATTTTCAGGACGTGTTGGCCTATATAGTTTCTACACTGATTTTGCATGCTTAATTAAAGAATTATTATTCTTGATGTTAATAGCATCCCAGTCACTTACCATGTTTGTCGAAAGATTTTATATTGGAATTTAAATTGTGTGATTTGGCAAGCCACTCATTCCTAATAGTCTCAGGGTTATTGTTCAACCAATCTGTTACTAATCTAGAATTATGGATGGCGCAGTTACCCATAAAAAGATATATAGGCTCCCTCCGGGTCCATGATCAACATTGCTCTAAGTATTTGTATATATATATATATATATACATATATATATATATATATGTATATATATATATATGTATATAT
>NC_090732.1:67420976-67425976 GCF_036898095.1 Palaemon carinicauda
TATATATATATATATATATACACGTGTATATATATATATATATATACACGTGTATATATATATATATATATATATAAATTTCTACCTCATACATGGGATCGAACGCTAGCCCCTTCTAATGAAAGGCCTGGTCGAAACCAACCATGCCACGAGAGCCCATAAAAGGAAATCTGAACCCAACGCTAACAGCTGTCCGAGGATTTACCTGGCGAGACATCAGTCTCTTACCAGCGAGTTTTACCCGATTTCCCCGGGCCACCACGTGACACAATTGGTAGTAATTCATTCAAATTACCCCTAATGAGTCAATATGGATAAATATCAACACAACATCGTGTTCAAAGAGAAATAAATTTCTACCTCATACTTGGGATCGAACGCTAGCCCCTTCTAATGAAAGGCCAGGTCGAAACCAACCATGCCACGAGAGCCTATAAAAGGAAATCTGAACCTGACGCTAAAAGCTGTCCGAGGATTTACCTGGCGAGACATCAGTCTCTTACCAGCGAGTTTTACCCGATTTCCCCGGGCCACCATGTGACACAATTGGTAGTAATTCATTCAAATTACCCCTAATGAGTCAATATGGATAAATATCAACACAACGTCCTGTTCAAATAGAAATAAATTTCTACCTCATACTTGGGATCGAACGCTAGCCCCTTCTAATGAAAGGCCAGGTCGAAACCAACCATGCCACGAGAGCCCGTAAAAGGAAATCTGAACCTGACGCTAACAGCTGTCCGAGGATTTACCAGGCGAGACATCAGTCTCTTACCAGCGAGTTTTACCCGATTTCCCCGGGCCACCACGTGACACAATTGGTAGTAATTCATTCAAATTACCCCTAATGAGTCAATATGGATAAATATGTCGTGGTGATGGAAGTTTACTGGAGCATTAATGTATCTGTGGATTTATAATAGTGCCGTTATCTCGAATTAACTATTTCCTATCTGGTCAATAAGACCAAAGACACTTGATGTTACCGTAATACATCAATCAACTGAGCATACCATATGCCAACTCTTCCTGCCCCCTACAGGAAAAAATCTATATAGACTCTAGGAAAAAACCCGAAAATTGTGAGTTCAAAGAACAATTAGCAAAACAGAAGTATATTGTGTCCTTATATACGTAAAGCATAGTTGGTACTAATAGGTAATGAATAGAATACTGTACCTCACAGGTCCGGATCTAGACAGATAGGTTTATGTTCATGTAGGAATCATAAATCAGTAATATAGACATAGTACAACCAAACTTACCTGTTTGCATGATAGAGAAGACATTAGTCTTACAAAGTCCTGAGAGGATCAAGGATGCTCTGATATACATGATCTATAAAATCTTGAGGCGAAAGAGACGCAAAGATTCCTTCCATTGTTTATTTACAAGAAACACAGAAATCATGATTGAAATTAATATATTTATGCTAAACATATTGCATAAAAAGCATAACAGTAATAACAAAATAAATAAGTTTCATCTGAAAGAAAAACAAAAGCCACTTAAGGAAATAAAATATTTCACTGCATAATGTTATTACCAGGAACACTAGCATATAAAATGCTGGCACTTGTGTCAAATTATTATGCTTGAGGTCACCTAGTTAGATAAAACAGTTCATAGTGTCCTTAACAACACAATACTTATCATGATATACCTAAGTCTATCATGTACACCCTTCACTAAAAGTCCCTATTAGTGCACTGTCCTTCGCAGTAATCAAGCAGCAGGTTTTATTACACTACCTGCAGCTACCACATGAAACTTGATTTCCTGTAATTGCTTCACGTAGTGCTTAAAGAATAACCTGGAAGACTTCCATCCAGTATAGGCATGCAGGTTTTCAAACGACATAGTCTGAAAGAAGTTTAGAGACGAGGCAACTTTTCTCGGATCGTGACCTGCGGGTGTACTGTCAGGATCCGCTCTGCGAATAAAGTAGGTGATTTTCGCCCTTATCTGTTTCAAGGATAACGTCGAACCAGAAGTCTCTCCCCTGAAAAGCTGACCTCCCTTAAAGTCTGAAGTTCTACGAAGATAGACCTTTAGGCATTCCACTGGGCAGAGGGATGCTTCTTCCTTCAGAGGGCAGATTCTCCAGGGACCCCATCTCTTAGTGGGCAGCTCGTTCTTGGCGAGAAACGCCGGATCCGGAAAAAGATTCAAATCTCCATTCGTTGCTTCTGAGTCAAGTCTTTCAGCGAGCAATCTTCAAAGTTGAAGCCAAATGAAGAACCTTATCCAAGGACCATGAAATGGGCTTTGGAGGGGCTGCAGGTCGAAGTTTGGCGCAGGCTTTGGGAATCTAGTTGAAGATTTCATTGGAAAAGTCCACCTGGAAGGCGTATAGAATCGGCCTAGCCATTGCAGATTTACAAGTAGTAATTGTATTAGCCGCTAATCCTTGTCCGTGAAGATGGATGAAGAAGGACAAACAGAAGTCTGTAGAAATCTCTTGCGGTTTCTTCGCTTTAACAAAGGTTACCCATTTCTTCCAGGAAGACTCGTATTGTCTTCTTGTTGACTTTGACTTATATTCTGCCAAGAAGTTAATACTGTCTGCAGAAATCCCGAACCTTCTCTTAACCGCTAGGGTGAGAAAATCATGAGATGAAGGTTCTGGGTTTTCTCTGATGAAGCGTACACAGTCGATTTCTGCACTTGCTGAGTTAGAACTGGTTCCGGCAACGGGATCAGCTTCAGGCGTAGTTCTGTTATCAGAGGGAACCAGACACTGCCTGGCCACTTGTGGGCCACTATCGCTGCCCTCCCCCGAAAGGATCTCAATTTGTCGAGGGCTTTCAACAACAGGTTGGTTGGTGGGAACAGGTAAATCCTGGACCATCTGTTCCAATCCACGGACATCGCGTCCGTTGCTTCCGCTAGAGGATCCTCGTACGGGGCAACATACCGGGATAGTTTCTTGTTGTCGCTTGTTGCGAAGAGATCTACTTGCAGTCCTGGGACTTTGTTCAATATGAAGGAGAATGATCCTGCATCTAGGGACCATTCGGACTCTATCGGTTTGATCCTGGATAGAGCATCCGCTGTCATATTGCGGAATCCTCGGAGGTGGACTGCTGTCAAGTGCCACCTCATCTTCTTGGATAGATGAAAGATGGCCAACATCACTTGATTTAATTGAGGCGATCTCGACCCTGTCGATTTATGCATCTCATTTTCACTTCGCTGTCTAAAACCAGGCGCTATTTTCCGAGGCGGCTTTGTCTACAACCTCCTTGACCACTTCACTTGGGAAGAGGTCTTTTCCCCAGATGTTGGAAGCTATCAGCTTCCTAGGTTCGTGTTTAACGGAAGCGAAGCAAACACGAACTCCCTACAGGCCCTTCTGGCCTTGATGAAGTTGTACAGGTCCTTTGTTACTGTAGCCACGTGAGCTTTGGCAAAGACCATGTACATATTGGGGGTATCAGGAATGCTAGCCATCGTCTCTAGCCCTGTTTGTAGAGACATGGAAGCAGCCAGGCGTTCCTTAGTCTCAAGTTCTTTCTTCAAGAGAAAATCTGTCAGCTTTGGAAGGTCCTTCGTTGAACTGACGTTCAGCGATATCGGCCTCCAGCTTCCCGACTGTGAAGGTGACATGAACATCCTTCCAGTCCTTGTCGTCTGATGGAAAAGCAAGGGAGAAAGGCTTGCTTTCTTCTAATGTGGGGCAAGGCTTTCCTGCCTCCGCGGCCTTCAGAGCTGCTTTGAACCCTTTATTCATAAAGGGAAAAGCACGCTGGGGGTCAGCAACAAACGATGGATGTTTCTTACTAAGAGCGGCACCTTTGAACTAGTGAAAGCCCTCTCTTTCAAAGTCTTAGAAAATAAGGCTTGTGCCTTAGCAAGCTCAAGGACAATTGTCTCCTTGGGCTCCGTCTCTTCTTTGATGCCGTTCATTTCTGAGGCAGACGTAACAATCCGGATAGGCCCCTCTACTGGGCCAGAACTCGATTTCCTCCACTGGCACAGTGCCCAGTTTCTCCGAGAGGAAAATTTTCCCTACTGACATAGGCATATGCTCTGCGTACCTCCAAGGTTAATGTCAGAGAAAACGGGAAGGTCCTTCACGTTCAGCTTCTTTGGGGTTAAACGTGAAGATACCAATTGCTCAATCTCCGTCCGAAAGGTGGCTTCCTTCTCGGACGACCTCTTCTGTAGGTCCTGCACCATGGAGATCAAGGAGTGAAGAGTGCTCGTGATCGAATCGAGCTGAGGTGGCTGAGAGGAAGTTGATGGTGCCGGTTCGGCCACAACAGCTGAAGAAACCGAAGCTACTTCGGCATTCTCAACATTCTCTTCAGGGGGGGGGCAACTGCCTCCTGATCCAACTCTTCCACGAGGAGATTCTTCTCCGTCTCCTCGGAGACGACAGACATGTTGTCGTCTAAATGGATACCCTCCAATGTATCTGCAATGTCAGGTTACTTGGTCTGCTGGACCTGAAGTTGAACCAAAGGGATCTCAGGTTTCGTCTGGGGAATAATAGCGTCATCATGAGCTCTGGGAAGAGACAGTCCTTATCCTAGCATTAGGAAGGTATGGGCCCGAAGCATTCTTTTGAAAGCCCCTGACACATTTATGCAGCGTATCCCTAGCTGCATCCTAGACTCTAGAGTCTTTTGGTCATCAAAAGCCTCCTTTATCAAATTTTCACAAATGGCACTTACCTGCAGGTCCCAATACTTGAGAACCCCTTTGGTGATAGAACAGCGAGCGTGAGCCCTGCACACTCCAAGTCCGTAGAAGCTCTTACTACGGACTCTACAAAAGTTGTTCCCGCACTCGGGATGCTCCTCCTGTAAAGAAAAGAAAACAAATGAGTTTTCTGTGAAATCTTCAGATTTCGACTTAAATTAAGTATTATACTTAGCTTGGGATAGGGTAAGCTATAAGTAGGAAAGACACCTACATGTGTCTCCTGTCCAGCCACTTGCTATGACCTCCTCCCATATTGAACTAAGAAATTCATAAGAATTGATTACTGG
>NC_090732.1:67435561-67453061 GCF_036898095.1 Palaemon carinicauda
ACGGTTGCGTTCGCGAGCTTCGCGAAAATCCTTGGGGCTATGTTTAGCCCGAAAGGCATGGCTCTGAAGGCATATATTTATCTATGTAACTTGAAGCCTAGGTAGGAGGAGAGGTGACGATTAATTGGAACGTGCCAATAAGCGTCAGACAAGTCTATAGAAACAGCATATGCTCTTTTGGGCAGTAGGGTCCTTATGTGTTGAAGTGTGAGCATTCTGAACTTGTAGTTCACTATGAACTTGTTGAGTGGCGACAAGTCTAGAATGACTCTGAGTTTTTCTGAGTCCTTCTTTGGAACACAAAAAAGCCTTCCTTGGAATTTGATGGACTTAACTTTCCGGATTACTCTTTTGTCTAAGAGCTCTCGGACATATTCTTCCAGAACGGGGATTGAGTGTTGGAAGAATTGAGAAAATTGAGATGGAGGACTGTTCCAGCTCCAACCTAGTCCATTCTTTATTAGGCTGTGGGCCCTGGGATCGAAGGTCCGGCGATCCCTAAATAGCTGTAGTCTCCCTCCTACTGGAAGTATCTCACTTCTGCTGTTGTGGACCTGAGGCCTTGCCTCCTTGACCGCGTCCTCCCCCGGATCCCCTTCCTCTTGAAAGGCGTCTAGAAGAACCTCTGGCTGTTCCTCTAGCTTTCGTACGAAAGGAAGAAGTCTGCCTTTCAAAGGCTGGGTTAAAAACTGGTGACTGTGTCGCCACTTGTTGAGGTACCAGCTGTTATGTGGTTGAAGGTTGTGCAACTATCTGAGGCACCGCGGTCACAGGAAGTTGTTGATGTTGCTGTCGGTAGGGTTTAGCCGGCCGAAAGGATGGCCTCGGCCTTTTTGTCTTCTTCTTGGGTTGGGGACCCTCATCTGGAGAAGACTTTCTCTTAAGATCTAAGCCCCACATTTTGAGAAGCTTCCTATTCTCTGTGGGGGCCTTGTCTACTACCTCTTTAACCACTTCATTGGGAAAGAGGTCTTTATCCCAGATACGAGAGGATATCAGTCTCCTCGGTTCGTGCCTCACCGCAGCCAAGGCGAACACGAACTCTCTACAGGTTCTCCTAGCTTTAATAAAGCTATAGAAATCCTTCGTAACTGTAGCCAGATGGGTTTTGGCCCCTACCAAGAACATTTCCCGGTTCTTGGGGTCCCTTGCCATCGTTTCTAATATCGTTTGCAACGACATCGATGCCGAAAGTCTTTCCTTCGTCTCTTGCTCTCTGCGCAAGAGAACATCCGACAGTTATGGAAGTTCCTCACCAAACTGACATTCAGCAATATCAGCTTCCAGCTTCCCGACTGAGAAGGTAAGGTGGACGTCCTTCCAGTCTTCTTGGTCCAAGGGCAAGGTCAGAGATAACGGCTTGCACTCCTCCAAGGAGGGGCATGGTCTCCCTGCCTTCACCGCCTTTAAGGCTGCCTTATATCCCTTTTCCATGAAGGGAAAGGCTCTGGTTGGAGAGGCCACAAAGGAAGGAAGCTTCTTACTCAAGGCTGGCACCTTTGAGTTCGTGAAACCCCTCTCTTTCATGGAGCCCGCTAGTAACGACTGTGCTTTACTATGGTCAAGAACTATGACCTCCTTCGGCTCCGTCTCCTCCTTTGAGGTTGGCTCCTTCCTAAGACGGACCTAGCAGTCCGGATAGGAATCTTTGTTGGGCCAAAATTCCACTTCTTCCAGGGGAATTGCTCCCAACTTTTCTGATATCATGATCTTCCCGGTTGTCATTGGCATGTGTTCGGCATACCTCCAAGGATTGGTGTCCGAGCACAAAGGAAGATCCTTCACGTTGAGTCGCTTCTGGTGCCCACGTGATGCTGCAACTCTACGTATCTCCAGTTTCATTGCAGCTTCCTTCTCATCATTCTTTCTTTGAATTTGTTGGATCATCTCATCAATAGAAGAAAGAGTCCTTCCCAGTTCATCTGGGATAGCAGACGATGTAGAGGGAACAGGTTCTGGGTCCGGAACCGATGTAACCGACACCTCGTCGATTTCTTCCTCTTCTACTTGAGGAGCCTGAGACAGCTCCTCCTCCTGACCTTCTCCTAGAAGGTCTTTCTCTGTAGAATCCGACACCTCCGACATCCTATCGTCCAATTGGATGTCTTGAAGGGTGGCCGAGACTTCAGAATCTACCGGATTCTGGGCAGTTGGTATCTCCACCTGAAGCTGAGGAATGACTGCATCAGCCGATGCTTTAG
Organism: Palaemon carinicauda; assembly: GCF_036898095.1. NCBI lineage: Eukaryota > Metazoa > Arthropoda > Malacostraca > Decapoda > Palaemonidae > Palaemon > Palaemon carinicauda. The sequence goes on from NC_090732.1 coordinate 67,437,763, forward strand.
GGAAAAGGTATGCCCTCATCTTCTCATTTGGAAGGTAGGGGCCTGAGGTGTTTTTCTGAAAACCCCTCACCCAGGTTCATAACTTTTCCCTGGCAGCATCTCTTGACTCCGTCGACTTAGGATTGCCAAAAGCCTCGGTAATCAGGTTAGAACATACAGTACAAACCTGAGGGTCCCAATACCGGAGATAACCTCTGGAGGCTGCGCATGCTGCATGCCTCCTGCAAAACTGATGTCCACAGAAGTTCTTACTGCGGACATTGCAGAATACACTCCCGCACTTCGGATGGTCATCTTGTAAAGAGAAGAAAAATCCATGAGTATCAAGTGAAGGCTTTTCACTTATGTTGAAACATGTAGCTTACACAGTAAAGCTATAAAAGAAAGAAGGAAAGGCACATACTTGTATTTCCTGACCAGCCAATTGCTGTAACCTCCCAAAATATTAAAGCTAAGGTTAATTCTATTCTAGAATACCTTATGTAATTTCCTAAATGGAAATTTAAGGTGTAGCTCACACCTTGAAATAAAGTTTTAATATACAGGATAGAATGAATACAGAAAGAACTCACTTTCTATATATTGTACAGTCTCAACAAAAGGCTGTACAAGATAACATTAAGTATGTTGGAAGAACTTTAGTGTTACAACAAACACTGTACTGTAGTTTGTTAATGCAGTGTGTGCTACAATACAAATATAGAAACCACTGTACATCGCATGCTGCTGTGCCGGCACGTGCCGGAGTGCGCCAGCATATCCCGGCGTGCGCCAGCACGTGCCCGCGTGTGCCAGCACGTGCCCGCGTGCGCCAGCACGTGCCGGCCGGTATTTACCCCCGTATAGTTAAAAGATATACTACCTTTAACTAATAGTCGGTAGGTCACTGGTTCATAAATGTGTGCCGGCCGGCAGCTGAAAACACTAACATCTGGCTGCCGGCCGCTAATCGTAGTGGCCAGCAGATTTCGGGCTGTGTTTCCACTGCTGGCAGGCAAAGGTAGCAATACCCATGCCTGCCGACAGTGGCTAAGAACCAGAGAACTTCCAACTGCCCGGCTGCCGGTTGTTAACCCGGCAGCCGGGGTAGGGGAACAAAACACTAGTAAGAGAAACAATATGGATTTAAGGTTATAAGGCGGCATTGCCATACAACCTTCCATCCAGAAAGAGTTAACTTATGGAAGGGGAGAATGTAGCATTCAGGCTTCGAAAGAATCCATAGCCTGCCGGACTCTACCGGCAGACATGGAAGGGAGACCAAGGGAGGTCTGGGGTTCATTCTGCAAAGAACAAGGGGTCTCTACCAGCCGACACGTAATTGCCATCTGGCAGAGAGCTGAGCCAGTCCTCCATCCTAACCTATACTAGGTACGGAAGTAGGACTGTGGCCAAAAGATAATAAAAGAAAGAGAGATGGGGAAGGGATAAGGGTCCTATAAACTTCGTTCTAGCAAGAGACACACTCAGCAGTTAGGGAAGCTCATCCTAACCTAGAGTTGTCTACTAGGGAGGAAGACTGGCAATACTTGCTAACCTCCTCCCAACCAGAACAAAGTTAGGTGAAGTTATTTCGCCGGGCAACGGAGAAAATTCATTCTCCAGCCCGAGAAAAACAACACAGGACAGTCTGCTAGACCACTAGAGGAAGGAATCATCTCATACAGAATCCTTCAGACGTGGACTAGGGAAGCAAAGCTTCCTGTATCCGCCCCTAACCTAGCAACGGAGACTCATTCTCTATGCTAGGAAGAAGCAAACCGCAGACTAGAAACTCTGATGTTCTGCCCTAACCCAAAAAACCAGTCACTCTGGTTATCAGGTCAGGACAGACATATCCTAGTATAGTTATACCTGAATTATTATACAGATAGAACCGCTAGGATTAAGCCTAAGGCTTACTCAGAGGGAGAGAGGGATTGAACTTAGCCTCTGGAGGAGAAAAGAACAATCGGGGATGTGCGAAAGTATACTACTGTACCTAGGATACTAGCCTAGGTGCGGTGAGAATCGATTACCTAATTCACCGAAACTCTCTCGTATACAATCTTGGAAAGAACATTCAACAATATCTTACATGTATAAAATATTTGCCTATATCTTCAATTATATAACACTCGGAAAAACTTATATCATGCATGAAAGTACTAGGGCCAGACGCCTAGGCTACTAAGCCTCGCGAAGGGCAAGATCGGTTACCTATATCACCGAACTAAAAACTAACGGCATTATATAAGCATTCCTAGAGGAGCTAAATAGCTAGATTATTAAAGCATAACAAACCGGGAACGTCGCTCTAGCTAACTAAATGACCCATAGCGAGCGATAGCATACAGGATGCCTCCGCTAGGCTACACCTCTTGTATACGTTAATATCACTTTTGATTTAATTCAAAATGACAAGAGCTTACATTTATACACAGTAAAGATAATACTCAACTTTCCAGAGGCAGCAGAGGCTGGAGAAGTCATCAAAATGTTGAATTAAATCCAAAATAACGAGAGAACACAGGGAATGCACCGAGTAGTAGTGCTACACGAAAGGAATAAAGAGGGCGCTACCGCCTTCATCAGATACACACTGGAAACGGAACAGGAGAGATGCCTTATGAACGGCTCTCTTTTCATTCTCGTTTCAGATTCTTGTCACTGTAACCCCTCGACGCATTAATGCTGTTCGGGGTGAAGATAGCTATATGACGTGTCAAGAATACGTCCTCTGATATTATGCGATATCCCTGTGAGATTATTTAGGGATATTCGCTCCAGGAGTTAGAATTCTGGATACCTTAAGGTAAAATTCTCTGGGAATATCTCTGTAGTCAAATATACCCTAGGAAGCTACCTTTTAGGAACTTCCATCAGGACGACATGGCCTGAGCCCAAAAACAACAGTTGTAATAAATCCATTTTTGAGTAAGTGTATATGATTGCCTATCCTTTTTTATTTTAATTTTTTTTTCGTGGCCCGGTTTGGACATGAAATTCTCCACCTTAATCATATATTTTAGCTATAATTATTTGTGATTTTTTCTATTGCCTTCAAATCCCAATAACATCTTTGAGTTTCGGAACTCTGATCCGGACCCCGCTGGAGGAGCAAAGGTAGTTCATCACTGAATCATTTTATGCCTTGGGCTCACGCCACTCATCGGTAGTTGTGCGGTGTTCCTCATATTGCAAATCATAATACTTTCCTGGTCGCTTGATGTAAGTCCCTTAAAATATACATTGGCTCATGCTCTTAGGACAACCCATACACAAGTGATGATAGCAATTTGATTTTGGTCTAGAACCCAGCCAATATTCTGGATGTTTTATTGCACTGGGAATTCATGTACAATTTGCTATATAGAGAATTAAGCTGGGTGTAATTATTGAGTAGTATTTCTCTTGGGTTACCGCAATTTATCGGGAATGGCCAGTTAAGGTGACTAACACTCTCTTCACTATTCAACATTTTCAAGTACCAAACAACATACACTTTTCTGATCAAATTCACTATTCCGTGGAAATAGCTGATATCAAAGGTTAATTATGTAAGGTAAGACCATTTACCCTGACAAGGATTCAAACATGTGCCTCAAGTGTTTTATATAGAAGAGACAGTTGTTTTATCAACTCAGCTGTCAAGAAATATATAAACTGATTTCGACTTTGCTATATACATGCCTCCTAAAATCAAAACTTATTTATTTTGAATCAAAATTAACTAATCTCAACCAAGGTAGCTTAATACTAAGTTTGTAATAAATATAATATATTTTATACGTTTGTCACCGACACAGGTGTGACTATGATCCTACTTTCAAATATTCAGCAACTAATTTTTCTAATAACGACTTCACTCACCCTTGCGATTAACGTATATCCAAAGGAGAGTCATGTATGGGAAATGCATTTACCCTGGGTAGCATTGAGCTACCAAGGGATTTATAGGTATCTTCAAAATCCCCCCCCCCCCCCCACTCCCCCTTTCACTTTCCCAGCATGATAACCAAAAGCTGAGTTTTGACCTTTGGTTATATATACTAGTTTTGTCACTAACGCACTTACTGTATGGCTGTTTACTATAGAGATGGCAAATTATTGATACCTACCGTATTTACGTTTGATTTCCATACACAAAGATGAAACAATGATTGAAAATATAATGTCAAAAGAGATTTTTGATATTTCCCAATATGTATATTTTCCCGAAACACGAAAATCTCAAGGAATCATGATTTGCAACAATATCTTTAAAAACATTACGGGTATGTAAACTCTCAATATATCAATGTCGAAATACATTGTAGCAGGTGGCTTTGTGTCTTAGCAGTAAGATGACCTGGACATGAATTATTCATTCAGGCGACAAAACAAGCTTATATATAAATAGATGTGGATATCATTGATATAAAAAATCTTTAATAATATGACACATGCAAGGGCGAGCTTAAACAGCTTTCTCCATTATTATCATTATTATTATTATTATTAGAGAGAGAGAGAGAGAGAGAGAGAGAGAGAGAGAGAGAGAGAGAGAGAGAGAGAGAGAGAGAGAGAGAGCAATCGCATTACAGTGTCTGATCATATATGAAATACTCGTTCATTACATGGCTCCCCCCAACCCCGTAAAAGATACATACATACTTATGAAATAGGGCTCTCTGCTCTAGAGGGGCGGACGGTAGGCTGGTCATCTTGCAGGAGATGCAAAGGTTTTAGGTGATCAATGGTGACCCAGTCTTCATTGCCATGAATGTTGATTAAGAAAGCCTTCAGTTTGTAATGGATAAGAAGGAAAGGGTCCATGTAAGGGGTTGTCAGCAGAGGCTTGCAAGTGTCACTAAGCACAAAGGCATGTGATGTGATGTTCAAATCTTGAGGAATGAGTTGATTCACTAGGGCTTGTAGGTAAGCAGCAAGAAATAAATTTCTCCACAAGAGGACATTGGCACTTGAGATTGTCAAAGGTGGCTGCAGATGGATAAAAATCAGCAGGGGACACCAGCAGGTTGCTATGCAGCATTTCACATGCTGAGACATCTGGGGCGTCCTTAGGAATGGTGCTTGATCCAAGGAGGACCCAGCGAAGCTGATTAAACAAGTTAGAGTTATTATACAGGAACATCAAAGCTGCTTTGAAGGTGCAATGAAAGTGTTCAGTCATTCCGTTGGCTGCAGAGTTGTAAGCGGTTATCTGATGTAGGACAGTGCTAAAGAGATTCGATAAGGATGTCCAAAACTCAGAGATAAAAGTGGTAACCCTGTTAGAAGTAATATGCTCAAGGATACCAAATCTCGCTATCTACCCTGAGAGTAAGACAGATGTATATGAGGCGGACGACGCAGTTTGCATGGGGATGGCTTCAGCCCAACGAGTGGAGCAGGTCAATAACAGAAAACAGGTAATGATTACCTTTGGATAGCGGGCCTACTACGTCAAAATTAATGTGGGCAAAAGGACACTGAGGTTGAGGAAAGGTAAAACTCCTAAATTCATTTGCCGATGTACTTTTCAAGTTTGGCATGAAGTACAGGCATGGACTCAATTCTTAGCATCCTTTGTAATGTCGTGCCAAATAGACTTCATCTTTAGTAGCTATGCAGTAGATAAGCACGAGGTATGTAAGAAGCCTTATATTCGTATATTGAATCAAACAACTATCAGCACATGGGGAAGGTATCCATGGACATGGCCTATTTGTACTGACCTCACAGAGGAAGGTAGCGTTGAAGTCGTCGAAGGCAACCACTTCCCAATGGTGGGATATACAGAAATGTCCTGTGCCTTGGCACTCTGTATCTTCTCCTTGGGCTTCTGCCAAGGCATTAAAATGGAATCCCAGATTAATGGTGACCAATGTGTTTCTCGCCAAGGCATCTGCAAAAGGATTAATTTTACCAGGGATGTGTTGAAGGGTGCAGTTGTATTCACACGACAGAGGAGATATGTCGGCATCGACGAGTGGACCAAGTGTCAGACTGTCAACTTAAGGTGTGCACCAGAGGTATGTGGTCCGTTTGAATGACGAAGGGCGTACCTTCTAATACATGGCAAAAGTGACAGGCAGCCAATAGCACTGCGAACAATTCGCAGTTGAAGGTAGAGTAGCCGGATTCTGCCTTGGATAGAATTCTACTGAAGAAGGCCAGTATGAGTGGTAGGCCATTGACCACCTGTTTGAGTACTGCACAAATTGCGATGTCACTGACATTGGTGGAGAAAAGGAAAGGGACATGTGGCACGGGATACTTGAGAGCAGCAGCAGTTGGTTGGTCATTCTTTGTATTGCAGAATGCCCCTCCCTGAAGGGAACCTCCTTTCAGATATTTTGGTTTGCCCTTGAGGGAGTCATAGAGGGTGGCAAGAGTGGCAATGATGGCTGCAAAAACCGTTGATAGTAGTCAACATGCCTAATAATTTGAGCAGTGCTTTGACGGTTGAGGGTTGTCGGAACTTCTGAACAGCTGATACCTTATAAGAGAGGAAATGGATGGCTTCAGGAGTGATATAGTGGCCAGGGAACAATGCATCGTTGGAGCCAAAGGTACACTTGTTATAGCAGACTACAAAGTCGTTCTATAGTGGGCAGTTGAGAACTGTGAAGGTGATGGAGGCAGAAAGGGGAGGTCCCCTAAAATCCATCCATGAGGAGTTGAGAAGTTGCCTCAAAATTGCAATGCCCAAAACAGTAGTGATTGAATGTGTATATGCCTAAGTAGGTGATGATGGCGGTCTTGGGGATTTCTTCTGGGTTCATGGGCACTTGATATTACCACTTCAGGAGGTCGACAGTGGAGAACACTTTCATTTTCAGCAAGTAGAAGGAAATATTAGCAATGTTGCGGAGGGTGTAGTGATAGGGTTCTGTCTGCATGTTCATTTGCCTGTGATCCCCACATGGGCACAGGGAGCCATCCTTCTTTGGGACTATGTTAAGAAGTGATAACCACTATTTGAAAAACTTCAATATTTTTCCATTTTGTAGTGCGTTGGTTTACCAGCTTCCAAATGATCCGCAGTCAGACTCCTGGACCTGGCAAACACCAAGGTCCCCGCCCTTTTAATATGGGGATAAATACTGTCCTTGAGGAACTGTGTACCTTTGGTGAATTTCTGGTCGGAAGATTTCTGGGTAAAATGTGAAGAGGTGGGCGTAGGCATCCTTGGGTATGTTGATGTTAGTCTATGTTGACTAAAGGTCGAATGTGCCACACCAAACAGGAGTAAATAGGCGGGGAAATATGCACTGATTATTGACAATGTTATGTCAACAACGGGAAACTTCCAATGGCATTTGGTGCTCCCAAATGATATCGTAAGTGTCTCTTACCTCTGGGTGGAGATTATCACATCCTTTGGCAGTGGCCAGGTGGCCATCAGCAGGGTTAGAATGACTACATCGTGTCCCAGAGAGTAATATTGATAAAAGGGAATGGAAAACATCAGTGTCTATCAAAAACTGCACATCAGTACTTGCATCTTGTTAAAAGAAAATATTAGTAACTGGGGAGTTCACCACCACAAGTAAAAGCCTGCTTGCAAGTTATTTGGCCGCTAACAGCCGTACACACAATTTTTCACATTACACTTAAATCTGTACTTGTAGTAGCCTAATCACGGCTGAAGGGTATCAGTAAGTGGGCGCAGTAGTCATTGACTAGGAAGTGCGAGAGGGGAAACATATGAGGGTGGTGGACATCTTTGTCCCTGCTCTGGCATATCACAGGGTGGACGTCTGTGTCCTACTACATTCATGTCATTCGGTAGGTGTTGAATGGCTGTCCTCTTCATCAAGAGTGCAGGCGTCTCTAACGTGGGGAAGTGATTGCTCATGAGGTCCTTCATGAGCAAGGTATTGACATGAGGGATGGTGACGTGTACAGGTTCGGGTAAGCGTTGAACCCAAAGAGAACGAAGTAGGTTCACTTCGCAAGGAGAGACGTCTGTGTCAAGTTGCAGGCAAGCGACACTGGTCATTTCTCTGAGGGTACGCATAGCTTTTTAGTCCCTTAGCAGTTGTTAAGAGAGCGGAAAACGCTTGGCTGTACGGGCATCTGACAATGGTGAGTACTGCTTCAGGGGGTATGTTTTGAGGGCATTATACCCTATTAGGATATCGCCTTGGTTTTAATGCCAACTGGAGATTTCTGGGAAAGTGCTCTCGTGGATCACTGCGATGGCATAATCTGATTTGCTACTTGAGCGAGTCACAACTTAATGCAAAGCTGAACTTTGGCATTACAGCATGCTATTAGAAATGTAGCCTATATCATGAATAATGGTATTAGAGTATGTATGAAAAATGACAAATTTTATTTTGTATAGAAATAATAGCACACCTATATAGCAAAAAGTCCTACTTGTGGTGCAATGTAGCGATATTTCTCTAGATATTACAAGAGTTAAAAAAAGATCTGATATTTAGGAAGCATCATAGAATAATATCAAATTATAGCTATTGCCTATAAAGAATTTTCTGATAATACCAGTGGACGTTTATTGATTCTCATGTAATTCATGTAAAGGTTATCATAATAGAACTGAAAAATAGAATGCATGACACGCACAAGATAATATTTCATCCTTCTTAGGGAAGAAAAGTGCACAAACGTTAAGAAATTAGTTTGTTTGGAAAATGCTGGAAATAAAGGCCACAGTGTCCATCATAGAAGTTTTAGTGAAATCATGATTACTAACTTAGGTATGTTTAGATTTGACCCACATAGTTATAATGGAATTTTTGAAATGTATGTATTTTAAGATTTGCAGGTTTGCTAACCTTGATAATAACAAAACGAAATGCCAGGTTTTTTTTTTATTGGTAATAATCCTGATTAGATGAGCCACACACAAAATTAGTAAAGTTAACTAACCGGGCAGAAAATGGTCTTCCATTTCTGCAATCTAAACGTTGTTCTGTCTGTATGTTTGTGTAATTGTTGTTATTACTCTTGTACATGTAGTCTTCATCAATATATACCCATCTTTTAGAAAATATATAGATTTAAATAGGATATCTTTTGATATAAACCAAGAGTAGCGTTATAAAGATGAGGTCGAAATTACGATGAAAGTGGCTTAAGGAAAATTGAGGAAGGTGGCTGGGGTACTGTGTGGCAAAGGAGTACAAATGTATTGACAATACAGATATATTTTGCTCTGATAAGAGCAATGATGATCTATGGATCTGAAACATTGACACTAAGAAAGATGGAGGAAGATAAGCTGGAAAGAGAATGCAGAGGAAGATGTTGGGTATCTGGCTACGAAAGAAAATAACTAACGAAGAAAGTAGGAGAAATGCCTTGGTGGCAATAAATGCTAATACCATAGGATAGTCAAATTTTAATGGTATGAACATATGCTAGAAATGGGTGAGGGGAGGGAGTGAAGAAGGCTGTAATGGAAAATGTTAGGAGAGGAAGATCAAGAAGGGTGCAAAAAATTAGATTTTCTGATAAAGTTAATAAAGATTTAGAGAATAAAGGGTTTGTTGGATGTAATTACTTACATTAGAACATTGATTCCACAACTTGCAGTTAGGGCCCCTCAGGGGCCCTCTAGGAAAATATAGGGGGCCATAAGCTGACGCTCTGTCCAGATAAAACCGAAAGGATTTAGCTGACAAGCAGCTAGTGGAGAGAACTTGCAAACCAATGTGTTCATTGTCTAAAATTACATTTTTATATTTAATTTTGTTTACTTTATACAAACAAAACATCGAGATGTATCAAGGTAGAAGACAATTTTCACTAAGCGAAATGATAATGTTTCCTAAGCTCTGGATTCTGCATGAAAAATGTGTTCTTAAATCTTGCGTACCAGCAATGTATGATTGATAACTATGTTGATTTTGAATTTACAAACATCATTGATAAAAGTATTTTGAGGCCTCAGCGTGTGATTTGTTACAAAATGCTTACAGTTGAATCACTGAGGACCTAAAGCTTAAATTGCATCTAGAAACAAAGCATCCTCAAGATCGTTCTTTCTTTTTACAACAAGAGTTGAACATGAAGAGACAGCTACTTGATGCCAGTGGTTCCATTCACCTAGAAAATGTTGCAGTAATGGAGGCATAATTTATTGTATTTCTTGGAATAGCAAATAAAAAGAGGCCTCATTCAGTTGAGGAGGAGCTAATATTGCCATGTGACAAGACAATGCTCAAGCAGTGCAATGCTTAATATCTTGGATATCTGATGAAATCAAAGAGCAGATGATACAAGAAATTAAGAGAGCTAGATTGTTTATAATTCAGCTTGATAAGTTTACTGAAGTCCATCCCTGCTCTTAACTCCTGACTTTTGTAAGATATGTCCATAATGAAAACTTCAAGTAAGAACAGTCATGTGGGTTTCACAGTCAGGCTTTGTTAAAACCTCTATACAAAAAGCACCAAATTCCATTCCTCATCCCTGCATGACCCACATGCAAGCTCTTCTAAAAGAACACTATTCTCAGAATTACAGGAAACTTTTAATACCATCATAAAGACCGTTAACTATGTAAAAGGTAATACTCTTATTACACGACACCTTTTCAAGAAACTCTGCCAAGGTATGCATCCAGCTCATGAAACCCTCCTAATCCATACAGCAGTTCACTAGGGGTCCAAAGGAAACATAACACTGCGTGTATATGAGCTCAAAAGAAGAGATAGCCCTCTTTCTTAGAATACATAACAAGCGATATTTACTTTCAGCATCATATGTAGATGGCTTCATAATGCGGCTTGCTTACCTTGTTGATATATCTAAAGAGTTGAACACACTCAACCTGGAACTCCAAGGGAAATGAAGTTAACGAAAACAAAGCTATCATTTGTAAACTGGAGAATTGGAGGGGAAATGTTGGAATGGAAACTTGGCAATGCTAGAAACAGCAAAAAAAAAAAAAAATGGCAAAGGAATGTGATGCAGTCACACACAATTTGATTACCCAATATCTTTAGGCCTTAGAAAGAGAATCTAGAAGGTAATTCCCAGATATCCAATGCCAAACTTCTCAGTGAAATTCATTGCTGTTAACAATGATGATGGCTAAGCTGAGCTATTGGCACTTCAGGAAGATTGAGGAGCGAAGATGAAGTTTGTATAAGAGTCTTTCATACTATTCTAGTCATCAATGGCAGCTTCATATCCAACTATATGTGACTTACCATTTAGCCACCGCCTGCCATTTTCATCAACTTATTCATGTAAGGCTGCATTCATTCAACTACTTCCCATTAAAACAAAATATTGTAACAAACTTGATGTAAAGCATGACCTATTGTGTTCTCCCAGTGAAACCAAACGAAGAATCTGGTTGATATTCTATAAGTTCCTGAATCACACTGAGTGGAATGACCATTCAGCTGAATCAGGTAAGGGAACGAGAATCTGTGCCTGAATATTCAGAAGCAGCTGACGGAAGCAGTTGGGTGTATAGGTACAGCAGGTCATAGTTCTGGAAGTTCATTACGATTCCTTATGATATAATATCATTTAAGAATCAAAAAGTTATTAGATTTTTCAGAACTAAAGAGAAGATGCGATTTTGTAGGAGTGATACACTTTTTAAATCTATTGGATTTTTTTTCTTTTTACTTATTATTTTTTTTTTATTTTATTTTGCTGAAACACCTTTTGCAAATTATACACTTTGTGATTACTTGCTATGTATGAAAATATTTAGGATATTTTTTTTTTTTTTGGCATTACATTACTTTCTTAGTCTTATTTTGATAATAATATTTGATCCAACGAAGAAAAAAAAATAATTTCTTGTTAAACCAAAAGAATAATAAAAGTACAGAAAGCACTAAGTTAGTCTTCATATGAACCTAATGAGTGTAGGCCTGCAGACAGTCACAGCTAACACGGGTTATGGATGGTGGACCATGGATAAGGATCATTCATGAAAAGCGGGGAACCACTGCAATAGAAGGAGCAGGGCACAGGGACTCGAATGAAGATGAATATGAAATATGTCTTCATAAAAGCAAAGCCAGTCAAAACTATGAACCCTGTTTCCTTACCTTTAATTTTTTCCATTCGAAAATCAGGTGCTTCATTGACGACTAGCCAAATGTATGCTCTCTCTCTCTCTCTCTCTCTCTCTCTCTCTCTCTCTCTCTCTCTCTCTCTCTCTCTCTCTCTCTCTACACACACACATTCAGAAAACACACACACACGCACATACAAACACACACACACACACACACACACACACACATATATATATATATATATATATATATATATATATATATATATATATATATATGTAAATATATATATATATATATATATATATATATATATATATATATATATATATATATATATATATATATATATATATATATATATATATATATATATATATATATATGTGTGTGTGTGTGTGTGTGTGTGTGTGTCTGTAAACGGTATACAAAAGGACTAAGTGTTTTATCTATAGAAACTCCTGTGCCACAGTATGGTGTGTCAAAACTCGTTTGTGGTGATAGTGCTTGCAATTTTGGATGGCTATACGATTTCATACATGTAACAGCTAAACAATTTTAATGCAATTCAATGTCTAATCAAGTTCTCCGAACTGGACGTCCAAAATATCAAGGATAATTGCTACACATTGGGCAGCCAACAAATCATGTTGACACGAGAATAATTACAGATGGTTTAAAAGTATTGGGAATTACGTATAAAAATACATATAAATTGCATATAAAAATCAGACTATATGTCAGTTTAATGAGATCAGTGTTACTGTACGCACACGAGTCATGGTATAACAATAAAACAATATCCAACAGATATTGTAGATTTGAGAACAAAGCCCCCAGAGTTAAATCCTGTCGTAATACTAGGCATGCAGATAATTCTAATAGTCGTGCTTCTCCATCATGAGGCTCAACACTACACAGTACTCTATAAATTTTAATCTAGCTGTGACCAAGTTGTGGAATGATCTTCCTAATCAGGTAGTTGAATCGGTAGAACTTCAAAAGTTCAAACTTACAGCAAATGTGTTCATGTTGAACAGGCTGACATAAGTGTTTATATAATTCATATATGGAATATGGTTTAATGTTGTTAATGTTTCTAAAATATTTTATTTTAGTTGTTCATTACTTCTTATACCGTTTATTTTTTTTGCCTTATTTCCTTTCCTTACTAGCCTATTTTCCCTATTGGAGCCCTTGTGATTAAAGCCTCTTGCTTTTGCAACGTGGGTCGTAGCTTAGCAAGTATTAAAAATGATAATGATAAAAATAGCAGGGCATGATAAGAAATGAAACTATAAGAGAGATTAATCAAGTGCCATATGTGGATGAGTTCATGGTGAAGGGTAGATAAAGATTGTCTGGGCACGCTTTTCGCACTACACAAGAAAGATTAGTTCACCAAATTTTCCACTTTGCTCCACCAGTCACTAGAAGAGTTGGAAGACCCACGCATATATGGCTGAGCAAAATAAAGAGTGAAGTGGGAGATGATGAATGGAGAAGTATTGATTTAAAAGATTAAGATAGTGACGACTAGCGAAATTTAACTGAGGCCCTTTGCACCAATAGGCTTATGAGGAGATGATGATGATAAGATATAAGTCTACTGTAGACTCTAAAGCCTTTAAATATGCGGCCCGGGGACTATACAATGAGGTCCCCTTAGACTTGAGAAAGACAAGATATTAAGGCTTTAAAGAGGAAACCAAGGACTTTCTTGTTCTCTAATTTCTTTGATAGCGTGTATTTAACAATAAACGAGCAATGTGTGGTGTGAAATGTTGAATGTATCGGAACGAACATGATAAAATGTCTGTGAAGATCCTGTGGAGAGTATGGTTCTGCTGTATAAGACCAGAAAGCGGTCGTTAAAGTGAAGTAAAGTAATCGAATTGAGCATACTCTCTTAAGCTTTTATTTACGGGGAAGCTTTGACAACAGTTTGTATCAATTGAAGAATTGTTGGCCGAATAAAAAATCTTTTTAAGTTCTCCGTTACGTCCAGATGCTTCACTTACCTCTATTCATTTCTTATAAGTATCCTTTTGGTCTATGCCTGCGTAACTGTTCAAGTTCTTTAACTATGTGCAAGTCTAGATTTCCTCTCCCATTTATATGAGTAAATTACTCATGCTAGTAACAGGTGGCCGTAACAACAGTTTGGTGCCATATTTGTACTATTTACCTGGCTTGAAATATCTAAGCTTGATTGTTATGTTGTTCTTCTTCTCAGGGTATGGCATTTATAGATGTTACCATGCCGAAATAATAATGTGATCAGTGTACTAGCTGTTTTCTGTAATGAGCAGCATAAAATATTCTAATACCAAAAGTAGAATGCTACAGGTTTGCATAAATAACCGTACATAATTTTTACTTTCACCTAGACATGTCAGCTATCTCTTCTCAATCTTGCTTATCCTAGGCCTAGGGACTACTCCAACTGTCCTTCTGACATCTTCATTTCTTATCATATCCCTTCTTGCTTTTTGCACTATTGTTTTAAGGGTTTCCATCTCTGAGGCTTAGACCCTACTTCTTTCTGCAGCGCTCTAATCCATATGTTATTATTGGAGTTAGCATACCTTGAATATAGCTTACTTTACTTCTTTAGGTACATTTGTATCCCTTATTCTTGGATAAAGTGCTTTTGCATATTTGTATTATTTCTTTATTCTTCAATTATTTCTTCCTTGTTTTTATCACCATTTTCTGTGAACACACATCCTAGATAATTGAAAGAGTCCATTATCATAAACTTTTTGGGTACTGTTTCTTTAGATATTCATAATATTTCTGTTTTTGCTACATTCATCCTTAGTCCTCCTCAAGTTAAACAATCCTTTAAGCATAGCAAACCTCTTTCTAATTCTTCCTGATCATATGTCCGAAATGCTGTCATCTACAAATAATATGATGCTTCCTGAAATGTAAAGGTTTTCTTGAAATTCTTTAGTGACCACATCCATATATGCAACGAGTAAGAGTAGAGAAAAAATGATTCCCTGCCTGTCTCCCGTTGTCACTCTAAAGTTGAACTTCTCATAACCAGTCTTTGCATTATTCACATATATGTGTGTGCGCTCTTTATCGCGCCTTCCAATTTTTTTTTTTCAGTCTATAAACTTCTCCCAAGCACCTTCATTATTTGTTCCTAAGCACTCACTCGATTTTTATTTTTCTAAATCTATAAAAGCAATGTACATCGGCCTATTGTTTCCAAAGATTCTCCAATAACAAGTCTCAAACTGAATACAAGATCCGAAGTGCTTCTATCTTCGATGTATCCATGTTGCTCTTTTTCTAACTGAG
>NC_090732.1:67460561-67465561 GCF_036898095.1 Palaemon carinicauda
TTCGAGTGATTTATTTTGTCATTATATAAATTCTTTCAAAGTGATGTAATTTATATAGAGTATATCTATTTTTGTAAAGAGTGTATTATTCCAATCACCATTGTTTAGACTAGTTACGCTCGTATCCTGTTAATGAACCGTAGAAATTTTTTTTCGCAGTAATAATTACCAAGTTTAGTTTAGAGTGTACTTAAGAGACCATTGGATATTCAGTGTTTTATATATTGCTGTCTGGGAGTTATTGAACTGTCTTAGAGTTCGTTTATTAATATTATTTAAAGTGTACCAGGTTTTATGTAAAAGCAAACAAGTGAGTTTGTAATTCGAGAGGTTGATTAACTTGCCAGTTGTAGTATATACTATATTATATGTGTGGTTCTTAGTCACGAGCCATAGTATATAATATATTTTTGGTGCCCAGACCGGGAGCCATAATAGTATTATATATATATATATATATATATATATATATATATATATATATATATATATCCATAAATGCATATATATATATATATATATATGTATATATATATATATATATATATATATATATATATATATATATATATATATATATATATATATATATATGTGCATATATGCACATATATATATATATATATATATATATATATATATATATATATATATATATATATATATATATATATGTGCATATATGCATATATATATATATATATATATATATATATATATATATAATATATAGTTTTGTTTCTTTCTCTAGCTATAAAACTCAAAAGCCTCTCATTCACAGCAGTAATTCCTGAATAAAAAGGGAAAGTAAGATCACTCCAATCATGAAAACTCCATGCTTTATAATTCCTGCATATATCCCACTATGAAATAATACATACTAGTCATGCAAATCAAGTCCTGCACACTTGCCTCTATGCCTAGTCTTGGTCATAACCAAAAATATTTTTTTTTTCTTTCACCATTACTAATATTTTATATTTATCATTAAAATAAAGGTCAGCATTTAAAGTACCACATCTCTATGTCAATTTTTTCTTTGCCATTTTTCCTAAGACATCTCTAGTTTCGTCGCCTGTTTTTCTAACAATAGGTTTCGGCTAGCAGCTTACTAGGCCTGTCTTAACCTATTACTGAATAAACTATCAGTACCTCTATTATTTGGCTCATGTTTCCTTTTTCAATATATTTGGAGTAGCCCTAGGAGGATCCTGGGAGTTCCCCTATCCGCCACAAATGGAACATGTCTGATAGAACTTTTCACTCCCATGGGTATCCATTTATTATAAAATACACTTTTGCCACGCATATAGTGATAACAATACCTAATTAAATCAATAAAAACTCTTTCATGTATGAATTTATATTTATTTAGCATGAAATTAGAGATTGAAACTTTCTGGTACCAAAATATTCTTCTCATCCAAATATATCCAGGACAATTTGATTAGGATTAGAAAACTACAGATAATTTTCGAATTAAGAAAAGAATTCTGATAACTGAACCTTTTCAATATCCTATCGAGAGAGAGAAAGAAAAAAAAACTAACGGATTTTCTCAATCAATTCTGAATTGTTGATAAAAACATTAATCGATTGGACATATATGAGAACCTGTGCCAGGTGGGTCAAACTTACCTGAAGGTCTTGTGGCGAAACTTTTTTGAGCAATCCAATTAGATGATCATGTCCGACTAGATTTAAATAATTTTCATCTTTTTATTCATTTATTAATTAGCGTTTCGATTTACATAGTTGGTGGAATGTAAAAGGCTTAAGGTTATAATGCATTGTCGCTTATGTCCTGAAAAAAAATAAATAATAGTATTTGAAAAATCAGTAAGTTGTTTGTTCCTTGCAAAGAAATTCTCTCTCTCTCTCTCTCTCTCTCTCTCTCTCTCTCTCTCTCTCTCTCTCTCTCTCTCTCTCTCTCTCTCTCTCTCTCTCTTACGAGCATAATTGTAAACAATTAAGAATGTACTAACAGATGCTGATACAATGGGTGGTATTTATCGTAACTTTTTTTAAATCCCCATGTTGTTGAATTCACCCGGCCGCATACTCTGTCGTTGATATTTAGCCTAATGCTTTTGATAACTCGGCAATGGAACACAATCTGAAGTCCAAAACTGTCTAATTTTCCAATAAATTTTTACTTATCAATTCACTAAAATTGTGAGCACTGGTCCAATGCAAAGCTGAAAACCTTTCACATCACACATTACTTCATCTCTGTGGATACTTCTGAGGGTAACAACAAATTTGGTGAACCACTGGAATTAACATATGGTTTTAATCTACAGAAAGTAATGATCTTTAGATGCTATATACTCAACTTCATTAACCCGTTGAATTTATATACTGTTTCCTCGTGGTTATTTTTACAGTAGACTACCAATAAAAAAAATAATCAATGGCTATGAGTAATAAAACGCATGGTTTTTAGTTCGATTACTCAAATGTATTTTATAAATCAAAAGATTGTTCTGCATACATCACAGAAACGCATAAAGAGACTGAGGTCTAATCATTCACAAACAAATGAAATGGAAATTGTCTTGGATTGGCTGGAAATATTAACACCTAATGCCTATGAGAATTAACAAGTCAAGCACCAATTTAATAAAATAAAAGATATATGTAGTAACGAGAGAGCGCTTTGACATTAGCATAAGTTAAGTCGAATTTGCATGTACATTGGCTTTATACAGTTTTTAGGTCTGTCAGGATACCATAAGTGGTTATACTTTACAGTTCCTAGTATTCTAAAATTAGATAGAAATGTCAATGTAATCGCTCGTGACTAAAATGCTACACAAAAGCACAATATTAGTTTTCTTTACACAAACGGTGTTGTAAAAAAAAAGATATGAGCATTTACATAATCGACATGTGTGAAAAATAAGAATGACAAGGGCACTGGAATAACAACAAACTTAAATGATTTATGATGAATTTATGTAAAATTGCCTGGGTGTAAAAGGATTTGATGATATTTTTCTGCGCAGAACTAATTAGCGTTGTTTGCAATAGCCGGATATAATCACCCATATAGATGATGTTAGGCGTGATTAAGGGTCAAGAGCTTTTTTTTTTTTTTTTTTTTTTTTTTTTTTTTTTTTTTTTTTTTTTCAACATATGATTGTTGTGATTTATTCAAAAGCGGTCTCAACTTAGGCGTGAGAGATATTATCCCTTACATTTTCATTCAGCTTTGAATCCTTCAAACTACCATGATTAGTTGAAGGAAGCATTGGACTACAGTAGTTTGGATGCCGAAAGAACTTCAACACCGATGGGCTAAGTTCCACAGCTCACAACGATCAAGTTAATTAATTCCTCCGCTTAGTGGGAAGGCGAAATTCAACTGCATCAGCATGATCAGAATTTGATGAGAAACGGGTTTAGATATATTGAGGCACAGTTTTCCATAGAGTTAGATCGTCAAGATAATTTGTGGGTGTATTGATGAAATATTCACTCATGGCGCTATTCCGGGCTCTAGGGGAGTTCTCAATGTTTTGACATTTCTTGTTCGTCACTTTGTCCAATAAACCCCGTGGCTTCTTCGTGTTGCTTGTTTCATTTATAACACTTGGCCACAATCAAAGATATGTGGATTATGGCATCCTTCATACTAACTACTCTCTTGCTTTTCGAATCCGACTTAAAGAAGGCTAATCATGATTGAAGTCAGTGTAGGTATTCGTGCATAAAAGGACGGGTTACTCTAAAAATCAATTATTAGAAACAGTTGGAAAGACATGCATACGTGGTGAATATAGTAGTACTCTATAGAGATATATGAATTTTTTTTCTTATCTTTTTATTTTTTTATTTACAAAGCAAAAGGGAAAAAGTTAAAAAATTATCTCAATTGAAGACTAATGAGGGACGCACTCTACTTTACATCCCTGTAGAGAATTCTTGAAATAATGACTTGTTTGTACTAGGAAACAAAAATTTATACATTCTATAGGATCATTTATTGTTCTAAAATTATACCCTTTAACATTTCGTATAATGATTGTGCATTTTTTTTTTTGTATTGTTATCATAGAATTTATACTCTAGCAGATATACAATACAATATCATTCTATCATCCATACAATATCTTTCTATTACTGGTAGAGAGTTTCTGACGATTTGCAAGGATTTTAGAAATTATAGGCATCTTACAAAACCAGAAACTATCTCGGCTGATGCAGATCTTCAATAAATGGTATCATCCAGTTAAACAGCAAACTTCATAAATTGTTAATCATCTATAGAGAACTTAATATGTACATCGATATATATATATATATATATATATATATATATATATATATATATATATATATATATATATATATATATATATATGTATATATATATATATATATATATATATATATATATATATATATATATATTAAAAAATAAACCATATATTTTTTATATATCAATGACTGGATTCTCTTAACGACCTCGGGATCAGAGCCCCAGGCGAAATCACACAAAGACAAGAGCTTGTGACCGGCCGGGAATCGAACCCTGGTCCGGCAAGCTTGTATAGACTGTGACTTACCACTTGGCCACGAAAAAAGATAAAAATCAAGGACTATTCTTATGTACTTATACCTGTCGAATTCAGGTTTTTTTTTTTTTTTTAACTTGGAATTTAAATCAACCCATCTTCACCATCGCAGCTAATTGGTAGTTTGTTACTCGGCATTCGATTAATGATGAATTTTGCACATTTAGATGTGTTTACCATATTCAAATGAGCCGTATATTTCTAATACATTAATATGTGGATTCTCTTAACGACCTCGGGATCAGAGCCCCTAACAAAATCACTTGAAGTCAAGAGCTTGTGACCGGCTGTGAGTCGAACCCTGGTCCGATAAGCCTGCATATACAGTAACTTATCACTTGGCCACGAGGAAAGATAAAAGTCAATGACAATTCTTCTGTACTTACACTTGTGGATTTTTTTTTTCTTTTTTTTTTTGTA
>NC_090732.1:67470561-67473061 GCF_036898095.1 Palaemon carinicauda
CTACTCCATGAATGACATAATTAAGACTTTGGCCTGGATTAAACTTATTGCACAAGTGAGGATGTTAGACTTTCATTGGACTGCTACAGATCACACAGCGAAAGTGGATGCAGTTTATGAAGTATTTATTTACAAATACCAGCAAATCCAATACAGATGAATGGTTATTGAAGTTTT
Organism: Palaemon carinicauda; assembly: GCF_036898095.1. Classification (NCBI taxonomy): domain Eukaryota; kingdom Metazoa; phylum Arthropoda; class Malacostraca; order Decapoda; family Palaemonidae; genus Palaemon; species Palaemon carinicauda. The sequence goes on from NC_090732.1 coordinate 67,470,739, forward strand.
ATATACTGTTTCAGTTTATGAATTATTGCATGAGTCCTTGAAGAAGTAAAACTCATTAATTTTATATTGTCACAAAAGGTCCACAACTTGTCAAAATCAAGATAGCTAGGCAATGACCTAATAAACTTACCAAAGTCGTTGAAGGGATCACTGAGATGAATTGACAGGAAGAATCAGTAGCTTAAGGAATCTCCTAAAGCCCGAAAAAGATATTCATATGGTACAATTACTGGAATGGTGTAACTTGGGAGACATGGACTATAGTGAACTAAGCTCACACCATGAGTTCAGTCCCAAGTTTTCTGAAGTCTGGCCATGGTTGTGCAAAGATGTTTTTTGTTGTATATAAATCAATCAAGAATCCATTCATTGCTGGAATCAGACTTCAGAAAATCTTTACTGGAGCTGAAGTAACCCAAGAGGCTATTGACAGATTACTTTAATGCCTGAAAATTGCTGAGAAGAGACAACAAGATTTTGTTAAAACCAGATTACAGGATAAGGAGAAACTCCATGATACAATTCCTCGCAAATGAAAGACTTTCTTTTTTTAAATGTACTTCTACTCAGTCAACAGTAAAGAAATCGATGGTGGAAAGAGATGCTACAGAGACGGTTAGGTAAATTGACTATGCTAGAGGAAGAGGGTATAGCATATTAAAACTCCTGAAGTATGAATTGACCAGCACATCCCCTTTCCTCACAGGTGATTGTGAGAATGGTATCAAATTGATGAAGATCAATAAAGCTTCCCTAACGAGGGAACTGGACTATGTGGCATGTGAAGACTGATGTTCAGATGACTTCGTGGCATTTTGATAAAAACTACTGACGAAGAGACATTATTTGTAATGCTTATAAAAATTATCAGTCAAGTAATTGAAACAATGAAATGTTCATCCACAACAAATTGCTATTGTCTATAGGTCTATCAATCAGAAACTGTATTAAGCTTGCAATGTTTTGGAGCTTTATGTTACCTAAAGATCACTTAGAAGAGTATGTCTTCAAGCTCAAGCTGGAGAATATCAAGTCGAACAATGAAATCTTGAGAGGAGTATATGGGGATGAATTCATAATACTGTTAGTTGGTACTGAAATTTAGATCACAGAGCTCTCAAACAACCAAGTAGAAGCTGATGATAGAATCTGGTTCCTTATCAATGATGTACAATCAGTCTTGATTGATTGACCTGACACAGATGCATATGTCATCCTCATCTTCCACTTCAAAAGTACACGGCAATAACGAATGCTGTCCATGAAGATTAGTGATCAAAGACTAAGAAAATTATACCAGTTCACTTGTTGCGTAATCAACTGAATAATGGTTTTGTGTAGTCCCTCCCAGCTATTCGTGATCTCAATGGTTTCAACAGCAATAGCAAGGCGAGTTCAAAGGTGTCTGGTCTAAAAGCATCCATGGATCTCTCTCTATGGAAGAATTAGTTGTAGGAGTACTCTCACCACAAATGGCAAGCAATGCTAAATAATTCCTTGTATCTGGATTAAAGAATCCCGACTGTCCTTTTTTACAATGAATGCCGATGAAAACGGCGCCAGAATTCCAAGAAAGTACTGGACTTCAACCAGCTTGTGTACTGTATATCAACAAGAGCACATTTACTTGGGCTCCACAAGGCACTAAAAGATTCGGAAGACACAGTCCTACATCGCTGAGTACTATGAGAAAGATATATAAAAAATCTTATCTTCACAGCTAGTTGCGTTGTATTCCTAAAAAACTGTTATAAAGCAATAATTCGACACTTGCATAATCATGTTAGGTAGGTGGAGGTTATTAGCACAATCACACACGCGCATACACACATACACACACGTATATATATATATATATATATATATATATATATATATATATATATATATATATATATATATATATATATATATAAATATACATATATACATCATATATATATATATATATATATATATATATATATATATATATATATATATATATATATATATATATATATATATATATATAAATCTGGTGATTGTCTGTGCGTATATGTGTCTGCATATTCTCTATAAAAAAAATATGCAAGGAACTTACAGAATATTATGACCGAATCTTATGTAATTTTCATCGAAAAAGCTAACGCTGCTATTTCCTTTTTGATCAAGATTTACCTTGGGGGTCTAAGGGCCCAATTATAATAGGCACCCTAATACTGTATTCCATAGATTCATAGAACTTAGATAAATCGGGCAAGCTGGCACCGTAGACTTAGAAAAATATTCAACATTCTATAAATCTAACATTGCTTTTTTTTTCTTTTTTTTTTTATCAAGA